>NC_087377.1:4362041-4394541 GCF_963675165.1 Halichondria panicea
AACTGCAGGCTTTTTATACTCGAATTGAAGCGCTTTTCCAATAATTAACACTAATAACCTTCGTATAATTATTATGCGAAGGTTTTTAGAATTGATTCAGCTAATCTATGAGCTAGTTAGCTTGTATATACAGTGCATGATAGCTAAAATATTATAGCTGGTGATATCCATCTGGAAGGACTCTCTTGGGCATATGCTATAATATGCTGTTATGCATGTTACCAAGGGTGTATACGCATGTTACCTTGTCTGATCATGCTGAGAGAATGTGAGACATGCATGCTTTTATTCCAAGTTCCTGGTCAATATTTGATGTTGTAAAATGAACTGTATAACATAATAGTATGATATATAGATCCAGTTAGGATTGCCTTGCTTGCGCCTTTCTCTTCGCAGCCTGGAATCGAGGCTAGAATAGCCAGCTTGCGAGTCAGCTCTCATCACAGAGACATCCGGTTGCTGGGTGGGGCTCGAAATGACTGCATTATAGGCGCATTCTCGAATATAAGGGTATATAGAGCTCTGCTATTGACCCCAAAAGCGCATGCACTAATAATCCAGTTTCTACGGTATGTTAGACACTAGTTGATAAAATCTACATGGGAAGTACATGGGAAGTATAGTACATGGGAAAAGTGCCTCAGAGCAGGTACTATGGGACTTAGTATACCTGTAAATTACCTAGTATTCTGTTGTCAAGTAATGTAATGTATTGTAGTCAAGCGGTTTGCGCATGCGCACTATATTATTCTGCATAATTATGACTGTACAGTAGACTCTAGCTCGTTAATTATATAATCCGGTCACCCTATATCTATCTTGCAGGCTATAATTATAAAGCTATATATAATAATTATGTTATATCTTGTAGTAGTACATTGCTTGGAATATTTATCTCAACTTTTCAAGGTATAATTATTGTCGGGATAATTAAAGTACCAGAGGAGACTCTGTATTAGAACAAAGAAAATTGCCCAGAAAAGTGTCTCATAATTATAGCTTCCACAAGGGATATTAATTTTGGCAAGAACTGTGAAAGAAGCCATTAAGATCAACCATGAGTTAGTGCATGCACTTGACCTTTTCCAAGAATTCACCAAAACAGTTAGCCACCCTACTGCAGTCTAGCTATTTCCTGTGATAGTCCAAACGGAAAATTATATTCTAGGCTGAGGAGTTGACAATCCATATAGTTATAGCTGTGATGTACAAGCTTATTGCATGTGCTTTGATTCGATCTGTCTGCACTGATACAAGAGTCAATACAAGATGGCAACTGTCCTGACTGTCCAGTCTGTGGAGCATGCACTGCTGCATGAGGCTTCAATTACAAGCACCTTTTCTGGCAGCTTCAGTAAAACCAGACAAAGACGACAAGCCACGATAAATCCAGAGCCTGGTAAATCATGTATTTCCAAAACTTAAAATTGATAAAATGTGTGCATGCTTTTCTGTGATGGGTTGGTTTTGATAGTATATGTACGTAATTGTTTGATTATAGCTAAGCTTGCCTATCAACTGACTAGAATGTTGATAATTATTATTCCTCGAGGCGTAGCCGCACGAGGGATACGGTATGCCTGTATGTATGTGTATTCCAACCGTATAACTGCTAGCTTGGCGATTGCAATGCGACGAAAACTAGCTATTCAAAATTGCATGTGCATGCTTTTCTGTGATGAGTTGGTTTTGATAGTATGAACGTAATTATATGACTATAGCTAAGCTTGCCTATCAACTGACTAGAATGTTTAGTATTGTTATGATAATTATTATGCCTCGAGGCGTACTCGCACAAGGGGTACGGTAAAGCTGCCTGTGTGTATGTGTATTCCAACCGTAATTGCTCGGCGGTTGCAATGCGAATGAAAAAAAAAACTATAACAAAATATTTGCATAAAAACTAGACACTTATTTTACCTTCTGTTGCAGACAAACTTCTAGTGACAGCAAAAGCTCTTGTTATTACCGAACGGTCTCCTCTTGTTATCATGAACTCCATATCCACTAGACCCACTGTTTCCACAACAACAATGTCTTGAGCTTGGATCCAGGCCACTGGAGGAAAGAAGTGAAATAAATTAACACAAAATTAATGATAATTATTAATAGAACTTACATCCTATTGGTCTCATCTCGAACGGTAGAGGGTAAGTTACTCTAACGTCTATAGCAAAGCTTTGTACACACCCCCAGAACGGTACATCACCAGAAAATTGTATATCAAAGGTTTGTTGGTCAAAGTGTTCAGTAGCTCCCCGCCCACACACCATTGACTCAAAACAGTTCTACCTACAATTGATGTTAGTGAAACCATCAGACGGTGTCAATACATCTCCATTGACTAGTAATCCTGGAGAGTTTAGATCCTGGAGAGTGTAGCTCAAGGACACAGGATCATTACCTGACAGACTTGTGAGACTGTACCGAGTCAGATAGGAATCAACAGGTGGTGTATACACCATCGAGTATCCTAATCTACTGTGGTAACTCATAGCTGTAACTGGACGTGTCGACTGGACGCTACAAAATGTTGTTGTGAAAAAAAAACATTCAACGTATTGGCCTCGATTTATAACAGCAGTGAAAAGTGCCCCAGAACCTGAAAGGGGCACTCTATTATTACTCACAGAGCCTGGCCGACATGGGCAGTTGACTTGTATAAAAGCTTCATCACTGATAGAGCCTATTCGAAACATAGACCCCCCAAAAGGTTCAATCGATAAAAGAAAGAATAAATCGCCGTATGTTGGGTGTGATGGAATTTGCTCCACACAATAATCAGTAGTGTCACTTATGCCACTGAAAACAGACAATGGCTTGTCAGATGTAATGATAGTGCCGGTCAAATCACCATCATTGATAAGCAACAGAGTATCAAAGCGATTGAAACGGCGTCCATAGATAGCTTCTTCCTGAGAGGTACCCGGAGTTGTACGCTGCACACTTGGATTCACCCAGGAGGGATGAGTGTATGGTTGTGATGGTCTAACATGAATAGTTGTGTTATCTTGACAGGGTGTCATGAGAAACTGGCTACCACTATCACTTCCAATATAATATAATGAAAATATAAAATATTGGTAGTCTCTCGCCGTTGGAAACTCGACACAGTTAATAGCCATGAAGGTACCAGTTGAGGATCTAGTACTGCTAAGAGCATATACTGTGAGCTCATCACTCTGATTATCTGCAGTTAAGATCAGTCCCTTTTGTCTATCACTTGTATCATTATTGCCATTACTCTGTACTGATAAGTCTGGTAGTCCGCTAATGTTTGCAGCAGCTTGCAATTGAATGAATGTGAACTCCCCCCTCCGAGCTGTGCCAATACGAGAGAACAATCCACTGTCAGGTGATGTCTCGTTGAATCCTGTTAGGCCATGCAACTTTGTTTCGATAGTAAAATTTGATACATTTTGTTCCGTCGTAATATAAAGTGTTATCTCGGATCGTCCATTACTATCTCTCATAAATGCAAGAGCAAATGTATTGCCTCTGGTTGTAGGAGCATTGGAATCTGTAGAAATAGAGATATTAATTTCATATTACATGGATGTATAATTGCATGGGGCGAGCCCGTACCCAAGAGTGGTGATCCATCACTGGTCAACAACTACCGGCCAATATCAATATTACCAGTTGTAAGCAAGACCCTGGAAAAACACGTAAAAGCACTTATGGAGGAGCACATGAAATTACATTCACCAATTTCCCTAAGGCAATGGGGCTTTATGTCGTCACGTTCAACTGTGTCAGCTCTCATTCAAGCTAGTGATTGATAACTGGAGCAGGGCTGTCGACAGGGGATGGTCTGTATTGTATTTTTCTATGTCCAAAAAAGCTTTTAATTCTGTCCCATGCACATGTTGCTCTTTTGAAGCACCTTCAGTATCTGCACATCAATGAGTACATTGTAAAGTGGATGAATAGTTATCTACTGAGCAGAGAGCAATTTGTTGGAATAGACGGATGTACTTCAACTGGTCTACGAGTCCTTTCTGGAGTTCCTCAGGGCTCGGTCTTAGGAGGCCCCTACTATTCATCTCTTATATAGTCAGTTACTATAGGCAGAGGCTACTCTACATACCCGATAAACAGTACCATACATACATACAAACATGTACTACTCATGCATGCGCATGACATACTTTCTATGCACGTAACAGAAGTTATTTCACAGGACAGCAACCTCAACATGTTTGCCGATGATAATTATATAATGGTCCTGTATAAAGTCATCAAGTCTAATAATGACTACATTCTACTTCAAAACGATGTAAATGCTGTTTCAACATGAACTCTATAGGCTACTTCAATTCAAGGCCACATATGCATGGAATATGCTTCATAAGTATGGAGTCCCCACTATAGAAGTGAGAAAACCTGGAAAAAGTACAGAGATGTGCCATGAGAGTGTGGTATCTATAAAGCAGGAAGAACTACTGACTAGTGAGTGTCAGCATCTGGCCTTACAACTCTAAAAGACAAGAAGATGAATGTGTCACTTGTACAACATTTTACATGACATGATAGACTTTAATTCCCAACCCACCGGTTGAAAGAAGAGAGATTAGCCATTCACAGTTAATGGTCTCTCCCTGGTATATACCAATTATTAGATTTCGAACATCAATGCACCAATACTCATTAATTCTTCCCACACGCTGTAACTTAATGGAACAAACTTGTTAGTACACACAATATAGTTACTGTCAGTGTGTTTGTATATCCTATAATATGCTGTTATGCTGAATTAATTGTTATGCCTCGGTGCGCATGCGCAAGCGAGGTATACGGTAGTGTGTTTGTGTGTGTGTGTGTGTGTGTGTGTGTGTAGACTATTTCAGCTGCTCAAGGATCAATGAAGTGCAAGTAAGAGTTTCTATAGGCTTCTAGTCATGTTTTCTTGGCGTGCTATTTGTGGATTTGCAAAATAAAGCTTCGTTCTTGAGTTATGCCTAGTTTTGCTTACTTGGAATGCCATTGCAGCCTTTTCAGAAGAGTCAGTAGCAAAACTTGTTCACCGAGTGTTGCTACTCTACTTAGTAGTTAGCTCTGCACTAGAACACTAGCTGCAAGAGTGAGAAGAGAGCTGCAAGGCTCTGCTGACTTGCAGCTAGACATAAACTTTTGGCATCGATCGTTTTTAACAACAATCATGGTCGATCATTACCCACTATTTGAGTTTCCCTGTGATTACAGTACAGCAAAATTAATCATGCAATGATAGTATAAAAAGCTAGCTAGTAGTTTTATGTTTAGTTATGTAGCTTTGGCACCTCCACCGAGGCATCAGCACCCGCGGTGCTTTCATTATAAAAGCGTTG
Source organism: Halichondria panicea (assembly GCF_963675165.1). NCBI lineage: Eukaryota > Metazoa > Porifera > Demospongiae > Suberitida > Halichondriidae > Halichondria > Halichondria panicea. The sequence goes on from NC_087377.1 coordinate 4,367,372, forward strand.
TATTTTTGTACGCCATGGACGACCGACATGACATTACTGTCTGACTGTTTAGATGTGGTGTGGCCCGTACCAAGGCCACGCCCATATAGTGACGTTTAGAGGGGGGGTCCAGAGGAGGTCTGACATGCGTGCACGAATCACTACAAGTTCTGTGCATTAATGTTATTGCGGTCACGTGATAATATCCAGGCCAAATGCACTGAACTTGTAGTGATTCGTGCACGCATGTCGGACCTCCTCTGGGGGGGGGATCAGAATAATGCAAAAGTAGTTTGAAAGTGCCGCCCACCACTGCCCATAACTTGATGTTTATTCAGAGCTTCCACTAGAAGATATTTTGAACTATTATAGTCATATACATGCACCAACATAATTATGATAATTATAATTATGTGCATGCTTCAAACTTCGTTTCATAAGTTAATATTAATGAGCAAACGTTCTGCTGTTTAGGGGTTGGTAGATTATGCTGGCATAATTTTGAGCATAATCGCATGTTGTCCTATTATTCACTGTGATTTGTACAGTGATTAATCGCGTATCAGTAATTGCACGTTGTCAAGGCAGTAATTGCACGTTGTCATTAACGACGTGCAATTACTGCCTTGACGACCGCACGTTCGAATAACGGCCGCGGCTAATTTTTTTACTGAAACTGCAGCTAAAAGTGTCCTTAAAACTGCATCATTGCTTGTTACTTGTGCTATTAATCCCATATTGCACTCTTAGCCATACTATTAATAGGCACATTTTTTTGGAGAATTATGCAATTATGAGAATAAACGCATGTTGTCCTATTATTCACTGTGATTCGTACAGTGATTAATTGCGTATCAGTAATTGCACGTCGTCATTAACGACATGCAATTACTGCCTTGACGACCGCACGTCGAATAACGGCCGCGGCTAATTTTTTTACTGAAACTGCAGCTAAAAATGTCCTTAAAACTGCATCACTTGGTGGCCTTGGGATAGACATTCCATCAAGAACAGCGGCTCATAAGATAGCATCATCCCTTCTAGTCACGTCGACTCTCTGTGACCACATCCTCTCTCAGGACCCTAACTATGGCCCCACTATTGTTTCGTAGCAGCTGGAATTCAAGAGACAAGTTCATCAACAAAATCAAGCAAATAGCCTTGCTGAAGCGAATAGGATCTCGGAGGCCTTGCCGGACCCACTAAGGAGAGCGATGGATTTCGCAAAAGAGAAGGGAGCATCAACATGGCTCACTGCCATACCATTGGTGGAACACGGTTTTGCACTCCACAAGGGCGCTTTTCAAGATGCCCTAGCCCTCAGATATGGCTGGACTCCAGCAGACATGCCCCTAAAATGTGAATGTGGAAAAAACTCATCAGTGGAACATGCCATGTCCTGTGCTAGGGAAGGATTCCCCTCAATCAGGCACAACGAGATCAGGGACCTAACAGCCACCCTCCTAACAGAAGTGTGCAATAATGTTTGTACAGAGCCGGAATTACAACCTGTGTCACAGGAAGCTCTGAGAGGTGCCTCAGCCAACCGCCAGGATATGGAGCACGGCTAGATATAGCAGCCAACGGTTTTTGGGGAGGAACATTTGAAAGAACTTACTTTGACGTTAGAGTATTTAACCCCTTGGCCCCGTCCAACAGACATACCCAACTCTCCTCCGCATACGGAAAGCATGAAAGGATCAAAAAGCGGGCCTATGAACAAAGAATAAGAGAGATCGAACATGCCACCTTCACACCACTCGTACTTTCTGCCACAGGGGGGCTAGGTAATGAGGCCAACACATTTTACAAAAGACTGGCATCACTTCTGGCAACCAAATGGAACAATCCCTACAGTAGTACTATGTGCTGGCTAAGATGCCGACTATCTTTCTCTCTCCTCCGATCATCAATCATGTCCATTAGAGGAGCAAGGTCCTCATGTGGGCACGCAGCGTTAACCCCTACAGCCGTGGACCTGGTTAACTCTGAATGTAACATTACATTATGAACTTACTCTTTTTTTCACTTACTTTGAACCTTCTATCATTGCGCATGCATAAAAAAATAAAAAAAATAAAAAAAATAAATCACAAACGATTAACAATCAATAGTATGGCTACTCGTGTACGCCTCGTGCAATTAGTATCCTTGCCATTGCTTGTTACTCGTGCTATTAATCCCATATTGCACTCTTAGCCATACTATTAATGGGCAGGTTTTGGAAATACAGGTCAGTACGAATCATATAGTATAAAAACATTTGTAGGCCTGCATGATGGAAGTATACTGGCGGTTAATTATCTCCTTGGCATAGTGTAACAGATGGAGTCGTGTGGCCATTACTTATAGTTTGATGTTATACTTGTGCAATGAAAGCACTGCGGGTGCTGATGCCTCGGTGGAGGTGCCAAAGCTACATAACATAAAACTACTAATAGCTAGCTTTTATATACACACATTGATTTGATTATAATTATCATGATGAACATTTTTAATTTTGCTGCATGCGGGGAAACTCAAATAGTGGGTAATGATCGACCATGATTGTTGTTAAAAACGATTGATGCCAAAAGTTCAAGTCTAAAATTAATGGCTGCTAGTCAGCAGAGCCTTACAGCTTTATTCTCACTCTTGCAGCTACCAATAGCTAGCGTTCTAGTGGAGCTAACTACTAAATAGAGTAGCAACACTCGGTGAATAAGTTTTGCTACAGACTCTTCTGAAAAGGCTGCGCAATGGCATTCCAAGTAGGCATAACTCGAGAACGAAGCATTATTTTGCAAATCCACAAATAGCATGCCAAGAAAACATGACTAGAAGCCTATAGAAACTCTTACTTGCACTTCATTGATCCTTGAGCAGCTGAAATAGTCTACACACACACATGCACACACACACAGACAGACAGACACACACACACACACACACACAACACACTACCGTATACCTCGCTTGCGCATGCGCACCGAGGCATAACGACATGGGGCCTATAATTATGTTGTGCTTTAAAGGATAATGTGGGTATAATTTGTAGGCTGCTAACTTGATAAAAGAATAGCATAATAGGTAATATCTCGAGCATAATCTACCAACCCCTACAATTAAGCTGTACAGATGGCAGGCTGTGTACACGATGTTAGATCACGTGACAGTACTAAATCCCCATGCAATTATACATCTTAGATACAACATGTGTTTTACTGTGTTGGTGCACTTGCTGGGAAGGTGTGTGTGCTAATGCCTCTCACCATGTTTAGCTTTCTCAAGAAGAGGTATTTATAATAGTTTGCTTTGTATATAATGTTACGTTTTTATTGTTGTTGATAATGAATTCCACACAGTAGCAGTGAGACACGGATCAAGGATTCTTGTCAGGGGGATTTCAGTAGCAAGGCAGGGCTCAAGCGGGACAAGGACTCCGCAAAAAAAGGTGTCACTTCTACAAAACAGTCAGCATGCGCATTAGGACTTCACCTAAAAAAAGGTCAGCACTTAATGTTTAGAGACAGCATGCGCTGGATCGAGGCTTAGAGCCTTTGAGTCACTAGAACTGCACAAACAGAACTAAAAGTAATTTAGTGATAAGCGAATATGAAAGCTTGTAATAAAGAAAAAACTAGCTAACAAGCTGCTTACGCGTCCCGCTCACTTATGTTTATGGATCAACCACTATAAGGTCGGGGGGTGCTTCCTCTGCTACCTGCTAGATCCGCCCCTGAGTTTAATGGAAACAGAAGCCTATCTGTGAATGAATAGGTTAAAGTTCGCAATGGTACAGCTTTGCAGCTAGCTCTTTTCTGACTTTTAACTAAAGTTGAATAGAAACTTTGTGCGAACAGATGATGCTACGAAAGATTCTGAAGAGACTGCAACAGACCTCACTGTAAGTATAAAATTAGTCATAACTGGAGAACAAAGCTGCATATATATCCACGTATCAAATCCAAGAGAACGTGGGCTATAATAATATTATTTACTGATATTCACTCTGTATCCTAATAGGTGATGTCCATGCAATAATTATGTTATACTAGAGTGACATAAGGTGTCATAGGGCGAGCGGAAGCGTTTGAATTCATGTTTTGCCTAAGTTCACCGTCAGGTTTAATTTGATGCACTTCCTTCATGTGATCAGTCAGCCCCACTTCTCTCTCTAGCTAGTGACTCTGAGACTAAAGCTGAGACTGAGCTGCATGGCTGGCCGGCCATGGATATGGAATGGTATAAATGTTAATGTGATAATGACGTTACTTAAAGTATAGTTTGGAAGTTCCCCTAATTTTGTCTTGTTTGTTTTGTGGCCAAGCAAGGTTTATTATCACAAGACAACAAGTTTTACTGCTGGCGTGCCCGTGGCCTCAAGTGCATGTGTCTTGTCTGAGCTTAGTGTAGCTTAGCCTTGCCTGCATGTGGCCTCAAGAGTCTGTGAGCTAGCCAGTTGTGGCCTCTGTAACCATGTGGACAGTTTCGGTAAAACGATAGCGAACTTTCATACATAAAATTCGCTATCTGATATTCTTTATGCTTTAGATAACCGTCCATTTGAACTCTTTCGTCACAACCAGTCATAGTTTTCGTCGCATTGCAATCGCCAAGCATGCAGTTATACAGTTGGAATACACATACCATACATACAGGCATACCGTATCCCTCGTGCGGCTATACGCCTTGAGGAATAATAATTATCAACATTCTAGTCAGTTGATAGGCAAGCTTAGCTATAATCAAACAATTACGTACATACTATCAAAACCAACCCATCACAGAAAAGCATGCACATGCAATTTTCTAACATTTAAATAAGATTTGGAAATACATAATTTACCAGGCTCTGGATTTATTGTGGCTTGTCGTCTTTGTCTGGTTTTAGTGAAGCTGCCAGCAAAGGTGCTTGTAATTGAAGCCTCAGCAGTGGGTGCTCCACAGACTGGACAGTCAGGACAGTTGCCATCTTGTATTGACTCTTGTATCAGTGCAGACAGAATCAGAGCACATGCAATAAGCTTGTACATCACAGCTATAACTAGATCTATATGGATTGTCAACTCCTCAGCCTAGAATATAATTTTCCTTTGGACTATCACAGGAAATAGCTAGACTGTATGTAGGGTGGCTAACTGTTTTGGTCAATTCTTGGAAAAGGTCAAGTGCATTAACTCATGGTTGATTTTAATGGCTTCTTTCACAGTTCTTGCCAAAATTAATATCCCTTAATTATTGTGGAAGCTATAATTATGAGACACTTTTCTGGGCAATTTTCTTTGATCTAAATCAGCGGAGACTCTGGTCCTTTAATTTTACGATTGTTCTAAATATCCCGACAATATAATTATACCTTGAAAAGTTGAAATAAATATGCAATGTAGCTTTATATAGCCTGCAAGATAGATACAATTATGGTGACTGGATTAATTAACGAGCTAGAGTCTAGACTTGAAGTTGCTCCCCTAATACACTACTTAGTGCATGTCAGAGCACATCATGGTACAAGTTCTAGTAGCCATTATTGCTCAGACATAGCAACATTGTGGTGATTTTGTGGTTTTGTGGTAGTAAGCTGATTTAGTATTTTGCAAGGTCTATATAGGTAGCCTCGTTCCCAGGCCGATTTGTCTCTAAAGTAATGCTAAGCTGACAACTAGGCCTGGTAAAGATTGTATATGGGCGTGTCTTAAATTAATGTCTTATGAAAACACAGCTATAGAGAAAATTATTGACAAGATAATAATTATTATTATGGCCTCCAAGTTTCTTGTCAGCAGCTGCTGGTACTGGAACAACACAAAATGTCCCTTCAACTGGAGTTGACAGTTTGGACCTGATGCTCATAGGCCGGGAAGCCTTCTTCTTTGACCCAACTTCCTAGCTACCACCTAGATCTTATAGCTAGCTAGCTCAAGAGATAATTTGTAACACGGAGCTAATTTTGTGAATATGTACGGTATATAGCTTTTACGGGAATTCTTTGAATCTGAACAAATTGCAACCATGCCCATATATACAAGGGTAAGGGCTGAGTGCATCCCGAGCGCACGTGTTATAATTATATCCCTATAGCAACACAAATACACCTGCACAGCTTCTACAATTACTGAAAGAGACTAGTCCCAGCTGCTTGCATCTATATACTCAAAAGCCAGTATATATCTGACCATTCAAGATTGCTCATTGGCACGACGAATGGCTTATAATTAGTTGACTCACAAAACCTTGGGCTCCTCGCTCGATGTTAGATCAGCCCCACCCCCCGAACGTTGCAAAAACATTTCTCTTCTCAACGCTGCTGCAAAATAGCCCCACCCCAAAGGTAAAGCTGCGGAGCAACTCGAACAACCCCATTTCAAACTCTGCTGCAAAAAAGCCACTCTCCAACTCTGACGATGCCTCCAACCAGTGACTGTATTCTAGGACTATATGTTCAAGCAGACAGTAAAGAACTGGACAAGCCTATAGATATACTATACGCCTGTGCTATGCGGCATTTATTTCTTTGTAAAAATGTTACGTAAAGCCTTCACAAGGCGTTGTGGTCAGTACGATACAGTGCAGAATATGATATTGTACAGTTGTTATAGTAGTTAGCTCTGCACTAGAACGCTAGCTATTGGTATAGCTGCAAGAGTGAGAAGAGAGCTGCATGGCTCTGCTGGCTCACTGTCATCTTGGATACTCTCGTAATTGCTATAGCCTGGTCTGCAGTGCAGGCAATGATCGATGTCAAATGAAATTTTTAAATCACGAAAGTCACCGTATACTCATGGATACTATAAATTACATGGATATGAAACGCCTCTAGATTACAGTGATTCCAGATAGTATCCGGAGTTTTGCTGGGAGGAGGATTGTCTCACAGCTACCAGAAAATGAAGAGCTACTGGCAAGCAAAGAATCTGTTGCCACAAGAGTCTACAATTGAAAGCTAAAGTGATACCACTATGATTGGCATTAACTAGGTCTGTAAAGTAAGTTTTAGTTATGATTGTTCCAGTTAGAGCGTTGTAGCTGATTTGTGGAGCTAAAAATGGCTATATTCACTCTTTTAATAACTTTGTGTTAGTTGATCTGCTATTTGAAAAGAATTACTGTGTTTATTTTTTGTATAGTAGTTAGCCAGTAGGTATAGGTACTGGGTCCACTTACTTCTGACCTTGTGTATGCTTTAACTATCTGGTTACAAACAGTTGAAGGTGTTTTCAAGTGTCCTTCTTTGTGTAAGTGTCCTTCTTTGTGTTAGTTGATTTCTTGAACCACATTTGTTGAATGTCTGTACTAAGTTTTATTGCGTAGAGTAAGGGCGCCGGGCATGTTCACCGGGTCCACTAAGTTTTATTGATGCACATGTCTTAGTTTGGCTAAAAAGCAAGTTCAAATGTACTAAAAATTCACGCTCTCAATGAATTGTTGTTGATTATTTATTATTTTTCGATTATGAAATTATGTTATAGTTGTGACGCATGAAAAACGTTTTCTGCCTACCACTGAATCTGTTTAACAGTGTTATACTATAAAAGGGACCGTTTCAGGTTACTGGGTGGAGGGTGGGCTTTAGGTAACTTCAGCCATACTATGCCAGTATCTAGATAGTGGCACAGTTCAAGGCTTGACCTGTGCCATATGGCAGATATTGGCACAGTGTTTCCTTTGATCTGCCCACTCAAAATGCAACAAAGCTACATAATTATATTTCGTTCGTATAATAATTATAGTAGTTACAATGTCATACTTGACTGTTTGCTTATGTTTTGCAGCCAGACTACACCTCAGACAATGCCTTGCGAGAAGAAGGAACCATTCATTGACTGGCGAAAGAATGACACGAGAATGTGACGTCCACATGTCTATGTCAAAGCCTCTACTCCACATCAGCTATTATAGCCAAGCATTATCATGATTCATTCATTTCCAATCTATCTAGACACATAGTTTTTGTTATTACTAAATAGTAATAATATTTTGTGCTATATTAAATCCCAGAATGCACATGTAAAGTGTATTCTTGTTATTGTCAAGCCTCCATCATCATCATTCTCAGTCAGAAATTTTCAAAAGTCATCTGAGATGCTCTCAGAGCTGGAACAACTAGAGACACACTTTCAGTAGCCATAAAAATTCGTATACTAGACCGTTACATCCGAGGTGATCATCATCCCAGCCCAAACGTCCGTTTACGGAGGCGTTTCATATCCATGTAATTTATAGTATCTATGGTATACTTGTTCGAGTTGAACGAATTATGAACATTACCCCGGTAGTTCAATGTATTATGGGGACCTCACCTGTAATAATTATAGGTAACCCCCACACACATTCAACCTATACCCCTATATACACACACGCACCACCCTGTGGGGTCTGGAGGCCATCATAACTCCTTTGTCCTTTGTCCTTGTAGGCAGTGAAGTCTCTCAGTAGGTCCTTGTTCAATGATCACTACTCAGGGGGCAGCGCACACACACCTCACGCACAGTGTTGAGTCTGTGTGTGAGGAGAGCAGCAATGACACACTTTAAACCCTGTACACAGCGGAACACTTCGTTGTTCTTGCATGCATGTAGATGTGCAATATGCTTTGCGTTCATTCTTTAATATCATGCAGCCGCAATAATTGTACATGCAATGTGTGTGGATAATAATAAGAAACACAATCATGGCTAATTTATACTGGCTCTATGCAACGTACCCTTCCAAGCACTTAATTTGTGAATATCATCTCAAAAAACAGCTCCAGCAAAATGCATTATACGAACAAACATTATAATAGGTATGGCAGCTATATATATAGGGATGTGCCACTGCATGGTCAGTGGTTGGTACTACAAGGAGTCCATAAAAAGAGAGAGTATCGAATGAAGCATTATAGGTTGCATCAGATGTATTTGGAAAGTAATGTGACTGCGCGCTTAATTGGTAACTGACCAATCCGAGCACATGGATCAGGCCTCATGCAGCAAGAAACTGCATAGCACCCCTGTCCCTTGTCCCCCAAAAGGAAACACTGCTATTCATCTCAAATATCTTTCAAGGTTGCTGCTTCTCAGCTTTACACAAGACTGTGAGAAGAACTAGCTCTAATAAGTGGGCAGGGCTTACTTGCTTGTATCAAGTTGTATGAGCATGCATGTGCAGTGAGCTAGTGAATCCACATCCAGAGCTGAGCAATGATGCTACTGGAGCATCTTCCCACAACAATGCATCTTATTCCATGTAGAAATCTTATTGTTTTGCACTGAAAATCGTGTGCTTAATTATAGTGAATTCACAAAATTTCGCCTCCTTTGGCAGCCAGCCGAACGCTTTACAGAGAAGAAAGAACAGCGCTAAGGAAAAAGGTCACAATTAGATAAAAAGGCAGTATATATATGGACCACTATAATATATAATGTTTTATCTGCATGAGGAAGTTGGTACCAATGGTCAGGCACAAAGTTACAAATAATTTTATGACGATAGCTATGCACAACAACGATTGTCTTACAGGCATGCAGATCCAACATTACAGAGTTCTCCATCAAACATTTAAATCTTATATGTAGATCTGTGCAGAGTATTATAACTTGAAAGGTAAATCTTCCTTCACTTTTGAATTCCATGATAGAATAATAATGCTTGCTACTTAGTCTTTGCAGGCATGCATGTCTCTTTGATGCTTTGTCACCTAATTCTAAGACTAACCTTACCATAATTATTGCGCATGCATGCATAAGAAAAATAATTAAATCGTCATGATTTGGCATGGATTGTGTTTAGGCATGCAATCATGAATAGCTATAATAATATTAGACGTTTATTTTTCAAAAAGAAGATCGGAGAATTCACAGTTCTATATAATTATACGTCTTACACGTTATTGAGTTCGCTTATGCATGTTCGCCCCAAATTAAACGATCTGCACGCTCCTATTAGAGTATTATTAACGTACAGCTGTCAAGTAGATATATATTAATATACAATGTATAATTATACTGCTAGCTTATACTAAACTAATAGTCACAACACCAATTAAAACAGTGCAAAAATTATGTGAGATTACGAAGTTTCGTGTGAAGATCGTCTGTGCAGTACTTTAGCATATCCGGTGGTGTCTCGATAGTCACTGTAACCTTCATGGTCGTGCTCTGGCAGTGGAGATTGTTGAGGGTCACTGTCGAAATGGTGAGCTGAGTCAGTAACTTGTTCAGCTGGATTTTCCTGTAACTCTTGTTTACGTCCTATCCCATAAGCAAGATTGGTCTCCGTGGTTACTTGTTCAGCTTGTAACCGGTCTTCATTTCTTAACCCGTATGCAGCATTTGTTTCTATGGCAACCTCCTCACTAGCTGCATGACCTACAAAGAATGCTAAAACACTTGAAAATTAACACAATTATAGGGGGGGACTCCATTACGTATTGGCTATTATTATAATTATCAATTAGTGTTCTGACCAGTGGAAGGAGAAGCTTCTCCCCTATATACAAATCAGCTTCCCTCCCATAGATTCCTCCCTACCTTTCCATTGAGAAGGTCTAATACTAAATGGCTAATGGGTAATTCCATATCAATTCAGCAAAAGTTCGCACATGACCCCCTCGGAATTGCCTGAAATTTGGTATGTGGGTAGTGTTTGTGGTTTTAGGAAGTTTCTGAAAATTAAAACTCATAATGTTGTATGGCTTTGTGGTTATATAGCCCACTAAACATTCCACGTTTTGTCTGATTTTACTGCACTGACTGCTATTCAAGTCCTTGTAACTTTCCTATTCTTAAAGATGTTATGAAATTGATAATATAACCTCGGAGCATGCATGATGGGCTTTCATTTAATGTACTGTATAGCTTCATTTGGTAAATAATAGGGGTGACAGATTCTTTCTGAATTGAACCTTTGATCTTTCAAAACCGACTGCTCGGAATTTCGTTAATTTTTTTTAGGTGTATGCTTAGGCCCTTATTTATGAACTGTGAACATTTCATGTTGGGGGTCCATTGGGATTGAAAGATATGTAGTCTTATAGAATAGTACATATGCCTCTCTCAGTACACTATTGCACACACTAACACTGTTTGCGTTTATTTAATTAAAAATAATTGTGTGTTTGATCATGCATGTATCAAAGAATGATAGCTTGAACAAGGACAACCTCCTTTTTCCTTAGTGCAACCAATCATTTTATTAGCAGCAGTCAATTTTTACAGTGCACTAGTGTGTCACATCTGCCTAGCCTACTGCTTACAAAGAAAAACAATGGCTCACAATTCTTGTTGCAATCCCTTTGATTTACCTGGGCACTATTGGAGAAGTCGCAAGAACAACTTAAGACCTGTCACAGAATGGATGTGTGAGAAAGCTCCACAACTTTCTATTTCCTCCAAGATCTGTGACACCTGCCGAAAGAAGATTAGCAAGCAGATACCACCACCTCAACCCCTTCTCCCTGAACCTGCTTCCCCATCACCTGAAGTCCCTGACTGTGACATTGACTATGTGCCAACATCTGTTTCCACCATTAATAAATATTTGGCAGAAATTGGTGAAACACCTTATTCCAAGAGTAAAGCCCGTGGAAAGAACTATTCTAGCCAAAAAATTAAAAGGATTACAGAAGCAATGCAGCACACAGTTATCACTGGCAACATTTTAGACGATGGGAGTGAGATGATTCAACAGCTCAAAGAAAAGTTTGAAGTAGTATCAAAAACAAGTGAACGTTTGCAAATTCTCACTGTTTTGCCCAAAAGCTGGACAGTGAAGAAGATTCAGGAGGAATTTGGTGTGACAAAACACACAGCACAAAGGTCAAAGAAGATTGTAGAAGAACAGGGGGTTCTGTCTCTTCCAAGCCCAAAAGCTGGTCATTCACTAGTGGTAGAAACTGTCGATGTTGTCCACTCATTCTATCAATCTGATGACATCAGCCGAGTTATGCCTGGTATGAAAGATTTCGTATCTGTTAGAAAGGACGGCAAGCGTACCCATATTCAAAAGAGATTAGTTCTAAGCAACTTGAAAGAGGCATACAGCGAATTTAAGCAGAAATTTCCTGATCAAAAGGTTGGCTTTTCCAAATTTGCTGAGCTCCGACCAAAACATTGCATTCTAGCTGGCGCTAGTGGCACACACTCAGTGTGTGTGTGCACTATACATCAAAATGTGAAGTTAATGATATTTGAGATGCGACTCTCAGATCTACCAACATACCAGCATTGTTTGGCAAGAATCATGTGTAATCCACCCTTGCCAGAATGCTATTTTAGTGAATGTAAGGCTTGTCTGGGAATTGAAAAACTCAGAGATGACGTACTCACTTCATTAGATGAAAATGAAGTGGACCAACTTATCTACAAACAGTGGGTTTCTACTGACAGATCCACGCTTGAAACTTTTTGTGCAACAGCAGAAGAGTTCGTTGATACTTTCTGTGAAAAATTAGAGCTCCTGCGATCCCACTCTTTTGTAGCTAGTCAGCAAGCCGCATTCTATGCCGACTACAAAGCAGGCCTTAAGCCTGGTGAATTTTTGGTCACTGCAGATTTTTCGGAGAATTATTCATTTATTTTGCAAGATGCTGCCCAGGGCTTTCACTGGAATAACTCACAGGCAACTATTCATCCCTTCGTCGCCTACTACTCTGATTTGAAAGTGGTGCACCATCTAAGTTATGTGGTCATTTCTGATTGTCTACATCATGACACTGTAGCTGTTTATCTTTTTCAGAAACTATTCCTAGGATTTTTGACAGCTCATCTTCCCGAAAGATTGCATCCCAAGAAAATTATATATTTCTCAGACGGCGCAGCATCCCAGTACAAAAACCGAAAAAACTTCCTCAACCTATGCCACCACAAAGACGACTTTGGTATGTCAGCTGAGTGGCATTTTTCGGCCACCTCACACGGAAAAGGCGCTTGTGATGGTCTAGGTGGAACAGTAAAGCGCCTAGCAGCTTGAGCGAGTTTACAGAGACCATACAATGACCAAATTATGACGCCTCGCCAGCTGTTTGATTGGGCATGCACGAATATACAAGCTGCTAATTTCGGTTATTGTAGCAATGAAGATTATCAGAGGGAAGAGCAAAATCTGGAGAAACGTTTCCAAAACTCTCGTACTATTCCTGGTACTAGAAAGCTGCATTCCTTTGTTCCTGTCTCAAACACTAAAGTAAAGGTCAGGAATTATTCAGCTTCAAAAACTGTGAAAGAAGAGAGGGTCAGTTCGGCAAAGAATGATATTCCACCTAATTCAATTGTGGGCTTTGTAACGTGCTTATGTGATGGACATTGGTGGCTAGCTTGCGTACTGGAAGTCAATCAGGAAGATAATCTAGTGAGGCTAATATTCCTGCATCCACATGGCCCAAATACTTCTTTCAAGTATCCGCAAAAAGAAGACATACGCACTGTTAAAATAGAAACTATTTTAAGGCTTGTTGATCCCCGAACAAGAACTGGTCGTACATACACTCTGTTAAAAAAGATACTAAGTCTACTACTGAAATGTGTGTTATTTTGTCTCAGTAGAGTAAGTTATTTTTGCACATCTGTTTTGTGGCCAATCTTCTCGTCAAACAGTGTTAGTGTGTGCAATAGTGTACTGAGATAAGTCACAGAGGCATATGTACTATTCTATAAGACTACATATCTTCCAATCCCAATGGAGCCCCAACATAAATTTTCACAGTTCATAAACAAGGGCTTAACATATACCGTAAAAAAATTTAACGACGTTCCGAGCAGTCGGTTTTGAAAGGTCAAAGGTTCAATTCAGAAAGAATCTGTCACCCCTATTATTTACTGAATGAAGCCATACAGTACATTAAATGAAAGCCCCATCATGCATGCTCCGAGATTATATTATCAATTTCATAACATCTTTAAGAATAGGAAAGTTACAAGGACTTGAATAGCAGTCAGTGCAGTAAAATCAGACAAAATGTGGAATGTTTAGTGGGCTATAACCACAAAGCCATACAACATTATGAGTTTTAATTTTCAGAAACTTCCTAAAACCACAAACACTACCCACATACCAAATTTCAGGCAATTCCGAGAGGGTCATGTGCGAACTTTTGCTGAATTGATATGGAATTACCCTAATACTAAATGGTAATCAAACTGCATATCTGAAAACTAAAACATAAATTCTCTTCAGGAGGGAGCTATAGGACCCCTGGATCCCCCTCTCACTTAATTCATTTTCTCCCACAATCTAGAGATAGTAGATAAGATACCCTGATAATAATGCACAGACGGTGTCTGCTTGAAGTAACATGCAATAAAAGAAATGCAGTGTGTCCTTACTTAGAGTGAGCTATCAATTGCTTACTGTGTTCATCCTCAGTGATGGGGACTAGCTCCATGTTCAGTTCCACGTAGCCCACCATGGTGCTCAGAACTTTCTCCAACTCGGCTGCTAGCTCATCGAAGGATGGCCTCTCGTCAGAATCCTCGTACCAACATGTAGTCATCAGTGAGATCCTGTAGTAACAATCAGACAAATGAACGACACTATATATACAATCAAATTAAGTTGCCATGTGACATACTTTCATAAAATAAAAAAACATAGATAAAATGAAAGCACCGCGCGGATGTTGATGCCTCGGTGGAGGTGGAGGTGCATGTTAAAGCTATATACTAGCTATTTAGCCTTAGCTTTTATACACACATAATAATAATAATTATCACGATTAACATTCTTGCATAATAATTAATTTTGCTGCATGCAGGCAAAATCCAGAATCGCAGGGAAACCCAAAGAGTGGGTAATGATCAACCATGATTGTTGTTAAAAACAATCGATGCCAAAAGTTCAAGTCTAAAATGAAGGAGTGCATCAGCAGCTATATAGAGCCTTGCAGCTCTTTTTCACTCTTGCAGCTGCCAATAGCTATAGCGTTCTAGTGCAGAGCTATAGGTAGTGTAGCAACACTCAGTAAACAAGTTTTGCTACGCACTTTTCTGAAAAGGCTGCAATGGCATTCCAAGTAAGCAAAACTAGGCATAACTCGAGAATGAATTAAGCATTATTTTGCAAATCCACGAATTAAAAAACATGACTAGAAGCCTATAGAAACTCTTACTTGCACTTTATTGATCCTTGAGCAGATGTAGCAGTCTACACAGACACACAGACAGATGGACACACAAACATGCTACCGTATACCTCGCTTGCGCATGCACAGCGAGGCATGATGAAAGCACCACGGGTGCTCAGTGATGCGTCGGTGGTGATGCTAAAGCTATACATAACACTATATAATACTGTAATAACTCTTATATAATTATTATGACAACACTCCAAGGGCAAGTTTTTCTACGCACTATTCTGAAAAAGGATGCAAAGGCATTCCAAGTATTAAAGCAAAACTAGTCGAGAACCAAGAATAATTTGCAAATCCACGAATTAAAATCCACAAATTAAAATCCAAAAAACATAATTATGCTAGAAGCCTATAATTATGTAGAAACTTTTACTTGTATTTCATGGATCTTTGAGCAGTTGTATTATAGCAGTCTACACACACACACACACATTACCGTATACCGTATACCTCGCTTGCACATGCGCGAAGCATGAATCACCTGCTATAGTTCGCTAGTCAATGTATATATACACTAACATATCTGTTACCGAGGCAATGAATCACCTGCTATATAGCATCAATGTATATACACTAACATATCTGTAGAGCAGGCAATATTCTGGGGAGGTTCCAATCTCTTGCCCTCTCTGAGTAGAGCCACTAGGGACATTGGGTCCACTCCAGGGTAGGGGGTCCGGCCACTACTGAAGACCTCCCATACAGTCACACCATACGACCACTGCATTAACAAATTTCACACAGTTTTTTTAATTTGTAAAGTTAATCAAGCTTTGAGAGCACAAAACTGAACACAATACTGTATGCCATAATTATTTACTTGCCCTCCTTGATTAAACGCTTATCTCGTTTAAACACCCATTGTAAAAGATCTGTGTCTGTCAAGAAACGTCCTTCTTGGGGCGTAGCACTGTGGGTAGAGCTGAAGTACGTAGCACGTGGAACCAGTTGCAAGCATTGCATGGCAGCATAGAATAATAGTGATAGCAAAGAGAGAGATACCGACACCGAGGGAGAAACACCACTCCAACGACTTATTAAGATATAAGCTGAGAGCTGTGGCAGCAGCCAAGAATAATATAACTGTTACTGTGCAAGAGTTTGAAGTAAAGTAAATATGGTAGACTATCATACATAACTGGAGTAATAGAGCATTACACATGCAGTGTCCCGTAACTAATAGCAATTAACATACCACATCTGTCTTCTCATTGAATATAGCATCATTTAGACTCTCCATTGCCAACCATTTGTACGGCAGTTTGACTCCCTCAGCTTCACCCTGTCTGAAGTATCCTTGCGCATACGTGTCCTCGGCCAGACCAAAATCACCAACTTTGACGTCACCATTTGAATCCAACCTACGAGAATTATTATTTCATGAACATTTGCTGACCTATAATGATCAAACATGAAATAATTATGTGTAAATCCTCCATATTACGTATACTGTGTGCACTCGTGCAGCATGCAGCAAATAAGATCAGACAAATCAATTCAGTGCCTCACATGCAGTTCCTGGCAGCCAGATCTCGATGGACAAACTTGTGCCGAGCAAGATACGCCATTCCAAGAGCTATCTGATGACACATCTTCAACAGCAGCTTCCTCACAGCTAACACCTATAATTATGGTAGCAACAAATAATTTACGAAAACAAAAGATTTGGATCCAAAAAAGCAATCACTAATTTAAACACACCATTTGATAGACCCTTTCAATAACTACTAAATGCATTGTAATTGGACATTCCTAACTCAAGTTATCCATGCTCAAAGGTATCAACACCATTAATTTTTCAGAAGAAATGGTATCTCAGTAATAAACTATGTCTCTATATATATAGCTGTGGTCATCCTTGGTATATAGACTATAATAGTACGTGGCTGTATAACAAAAAGGTGGCCTGCCAATTAACACAAGCATGCTATGCATGGAGACTTTTGGGGTCCATTATAACAGGGCTGTATAGAGGGTGGACTGCTTACAATAACATATATAGGATGACCACAACAAAAATGTTTCACTGTACAGTGTCACCACAATAGATACTTCACTGCATATAATTATACTGAACCATAATAACATGCAGGCTTCATCATTCAAACTATAATATATATAATTATGATTTACATAGAGTTCAAATATACCTTCTCAGAATCCTCTCCTTCTGCCAACTCTAGCGCAGATCTCTCTTTTTTCAAGTAGTCTAGTAGACTCCCATTGGTCATATACGGCATCACCATAGAAACACCGGGTCCAGCGTCGAGACACACCCCAATCAGGGGCATGACGTGAGGGTGGTGGAACTCTTGCATCTTAGTGATCTCACTCACCATGCTCTGTACGTCACTCTGAGTGAACAGACCTGAGGGAGGTGGAGGGGGGTAGACACAAGTGCCTGAAAGATTCTGAATCAGACAAACGAGTGTTTAACTCATTTGATACTATAGTGCTCATGGGCAAACCCTTTGCTACATTATAGTATAATGATATGGTTATAATTATTTCGAGGGTATAAATGTTTGCGGTTTTTGCTGATTTAGAGCAAACAATTATACCCACGAATTGCATGCATGCTTCAAAGGCTGCTATTTCGCAAAAATTAAATCCGCAAAAACTTTTACAACGGTCATTCCGTGAAGTTTTATAACGATCCTCTATATAAGAAACTTTTCACATGTAGATCCCATGTATCAACTAGGGTTTATAATACTAGACAAATATAATAACTAGGAGCATGCAGAGCATGTTTGGGGCGAGCGAGCAATTTTGTTTTTGTTGTACAGTGATTAGGTACAATAAGAATTATTGTTTTATATGAATCGAATGAAGTAGTATCAGTGATTGTGGATGACCGAGTAGTCTGATGTAGATACGACTTTCCTGTGCCAGCTGTATACCCGTGACAATTATTGTTACTTTTTGCTGGACCCAAATTACAACAAATTACCGTAAGGCTTTAGTATACTGTCAATGTAAACAATCCAGATTGATAAGTAAGCTACTCTGACCTGTTGTAAGCGTGCCTTTGTGGCCTCAAAAGTTTCCATCTGAGCTGGTCTGACATGCATGCCCGGCCGTAGTGTCTGGTCTCTGTGTTATCCTGTTGAGCTAGCAGGTTTATTGTCTCACTTAAAGTGACCTATGAGTATCCTTGATGAAACATGGCAAGTAAGCTGCTGTGACCTTCTGCAGGCGTGCCTGTGTGATCTCACGCTCAAAAAGTCCCCATCTGAGCTACTCTGACCTGCTGTAGGCGTGCCTGTAGCCTCAAGAGTCTCTGTGTCTTGTTTGAGCCTTCGTTGCTGAGTGTTAGCTAGCCGCTCTGGTCCCGGTCCCATGTGCAGCTTTCACGTAAAAGTTGGTAAATGGTCACGTGTACAAAAAACAAATATCGTGCCGATACAGACACACACACACACACAGACAAAATTGCTACGTTCCATCACTAGGTTTAAGGGACTCGTTTCGCTCGCCCCAATTATTATATACACTGTTTAAACACGAAATAAAGAAAGAACCAAGAATTCTCTATGATACGCAAATCTTTTTTTTGACAGAACGCAGCATAAATAGATCAGCTACAATTATACCTTTCAGAGTCTTTAAAGCCACGCCCCTAATGGCAACGTTGTTCCAGTCCATTAGTAGTCCTTTGTACACAATCCCAAAGGCTCCTGGAATAATAGTTCGATCAAATTAAACTGACAGAGAACTAATTTTTTGACTCTACAAATAGTTACCTTGACTGACTGCATCTTGCAGTTCAGATTGGAGCTGGGAATTCTCATTGATTCTGGAACATACTTCACGATCTCTCGCATTTGATAATCTGTAGATATAGAGCATAATTGTGATAGTATAGCTACTTAGGAAGTATAGGTATAATTATTATTTATCAATTTATCAATTTTTGCTATGTTCAAAAATAGGTGGAGAGTGATATCTATAGAGGGCAAACTGAAGTGTAAAAGGCTTAACCTTGCCTGAAAAGTGTTGGCCCTCTGTGATGTTTTAAACAAATCGTGCATGTTGAAGAAACACACCGAACGACCATCTTTTGAATGTAAAAATTAACCTTTGAACATTGACTTTGAACGTTGACTTCTCAAAACGTCACTGCATGCAGTACTAGCCATTCACTTAAAAATATATCAGGCTAGGAAAGTGCAAACTATTCAATTCTGGTATCATTTTGAATGAAGCCAAAGCTCTGCTCTGTCCAATTAAGCAGTAAAAACCAATTTTATATCTTGCAGCGTAAGGACCCTTTTCCTAAACTATCACAATTATATAGTCAGAAGCAGATGGAGTGTCTTACTACACAGATTCTGTATCGTCTAGCTATGTATCTACAAATCATCCATACAAACTGCTAAGTGCTGCTCATGATACTCACTATTATTGTATTAGATCAAACGCGGTATCAGCAACACATGCATGTACAGCACATAGCTTATTACAAAGAAATGTGGTTAAGACGATAGTGAATCTGTGAATATGTAGTAAGACTCTCCATCCCCTCATCCGCTCCTGTTATAATACATACCCATAAGAGTACTTCGATCAGACAGCTTCCTCATTCTATAAAGAGAGAGATTAAATCCAATCAAAAATACACAACACGATTGCCTAAGCTATAATAATAATAGTTAAAATACTGCAGACACTGTTGGGGCACATATTTTACCATTGGCACTGTATGTTTCGTCTCGACCTTAAAAAACAGAGACAGTAAATTATTGCCAGTATAGCAACAGCAGCCACAACCACGACGACGATGATGCTGATAATCACTGGGTCAGACACACCTCCTCCCTCATTGGTTGGCTGCATAGTCGATACTGTTGGGTCTAAACACAGAGGGAAATGATAACTATAATTATGTCAACAGAATTCTGTACTGTATAGCTATATACTTATATACGATCCTCCGAAAAAGAGACAATTTGTGGATAATTAAGCAGTGTTCTACATTTTCTACAGCTCCCTTTTTATAATTAGGACAGTAAATTAACACCAGTTTACTGCATGTAGTTATATAGCTAGTCAATGTGACATTTATGTGGGCTATATAATTGGTAAGGGGAAAGGGAATACTCAAAAAGTCTAAGAATATAGACTACACTGTACTATGGTACAGTGTAGTCTATATTCTTAGACTTTTATATGCATATGCACACACATATACATATAATGTATACACATGCAGGGCTTACCTGTTGTGCACACAGGTTCAGTACCCGTCCAATATTCATCGAAGCATATCCTAGTAGCATCTCCTAGTGAGAGGTTGAATCCATCATCACAAGTGCATGTATGTTGCAACAGTTCCATTCGGTCTAGTGCCATTCAAGGGAAAGCCAATGAAACTTAGTGTACCGTTGTCAATTTGAAGCAGGTCGGAGCAAAAGACTACAATAATGAAAAAATGTGTTTAAACATAAGAGGGTATATATAATAGGAAATGATCACATTAACTATATACTGACACATACAGTATAGGAACCTCTGAAAACCAAACAATTTGAAGTCAGTCAGGATATGTTGTGACAGTAGAGTGCCCAAAATGAGTGTACAGAATACCATGCATTCTACTTGCATGTTCTTAAAAGTGGTATTTAGCTAGTACAGTGTCCCTTTCTTAATTATCTCATATTCAGTTTGAGTCGTATAAGTTTAGGCTATACTTACTGTTATACCAAATAATTTTACATACAAATATTCTCATACATAATTATAACCTACTTTCTATATACACAGGTACCGTGCCCGTCCAATTTCCAGTGTCACATATCCTAGTGGCATTTCCATCCAGTCTGAACCCATTGATACAAGTATATGTTGCAACAGTTCCATTCGGTCTAGTGCCATTAAACACATCTTCCTCCATATTATATTCCAAGGTACCATTCTCCATTTCAATTTGAGGCAGGTCAAAACAAATAGCTACAATAATAAGTATTAGCAGTTCAGAGGTAAAAACTATATATATAATTATTAGCCTAGGAAATGACTACAATTTACTGTCACAGTGCATGGCCGGATGTTCACCATGCAGTATTTATTTATATTATATATTATGGCATCTTTACCTGATCGTAAAAACTACAGATCAAATTGTTCTGCTAACTTCGGTCATTCGCAAAGGTTTTGGCCGTAAAACATAGATGAATGTGAGTTATATATATACATGTATACAGTCAACGAGCTAGAAACATAAGCTCTATAATTATACGTACGTACCTTGATCGTCTATAATGGTGATGGTGTAAGATCGTCGTGGTAGATAGCAGTTTCCATTATCTTCACATTCAACTACAATCTCTAATACTTCAACTGGTTCCGGAATGTCATCATCAATTATGGGCACGATAAATAGAACATTGGGAGCTGAATTACCAATTCTCCATTCCAAATTATTATTGCCTGTACCTCGGAACAAGCCAGTTGAATTGTAGTCCTCTCCTGCATGATATAATCAATAGAAAAATTTTGTGTAAAATTAATATTAATTTTGAGCAATGGCGAAACAGAATGAACATCTTGAAAACTTGATCACCCTTTATATATAGGCTTAAGTAGACACTCATCTCTTACCTTCTGTTGCAGACACATTTCTAGTGACAGCAAAAGCTCTTGTTATTACCGAACGATCCCCTTTTGTTATCATGAACTCCATAACTACTAAACCCATTGTTTCCATGACAACAAGGTCTTGAGCTTGGATCCATGCCACTGGATGGAGAAAGGAAGTAAGAATATATTGTATTGGGTATAGAACTTACATCCTATTGGTCTCATCTCAAATGGTAGAGGGTATGCAAAGAAACCAAAACTGTATGCAAACCCCCAGAATGGTACATCACCAGAAAATTGTATATCAAAGGTTCCTTGGCCTAAGTGTCCAGTAGCTCCCCGCCCACACACCATTGACTCAAAACAGTCCGACCTACAATTGATGGTAGTGAAACCATCAGACGGAGTCAATACATCTCCATTGACTAGTAATTCCTGATCAATGTTTAGTTCCTGGAGGGTATAGCTTAAAAAATCACCTAGTAGACTTGTGAGACTGTACCGAGTCAGATAGGAATCAACAGGTGGTATATACACCATCGAGTTTATGAAATCAACGTTGTAACTCATGACTGTAACTGGACGTGTTGATTGGACGCTACAAAATGCACGACTATTGTATGGTGTTCTACATTCAACGTATTGGCCTCGATTTATAACAGCAGTGAAAAATACCCCAGAACCTGAAAGGGGCACTCTATTATTACTCACAGAGCCTCGCTCACATGGGCAGTTGACTTGTATAGAGGCTTCATCACTAACAGAGCCTATTCGAAAGTAATTAGATCCAAATAATTCAAATGGTGCAAGAAAGAAAACATCGCCGTAAGTTGGGTGTGGTGGAATTTGCTCTACATAATAATGAAAAGCTATAAAGCCACTGAAGACAGACAATGGCTTGTCAAATGTAATGATAGTGCCGGTCAAATCATCCACACTGCTAAGTAACAGAGTATCAAAACGATTGAAACGTCGTCCATAGATTGCTTCTTCCTCAGACAAGGTACCCGGAGTTGTACGTTGCACACTTGGATTCACCCAGGAAGGGTGAGTGTATGGTTGTGATGGTCTAACACGAATAGTTGTGTTATCTTGACAGGGTGTGATGAGAAACTGGCTGTCATCATCTTCAGATGAGAATACGAAATATTGGTAGTCTCTTGCCGTTGGAAACTCGACACAATTAATAGCCATGAAGGTACCAGCGGAGATCATAAAACTGCTAAGAGCATATATTGTGAGCTCATCACTCTGATTATCTGCAGTTAAAATCAATCCCTTTGGTCTATCAACTGCATCATCATTCATTACGACCCTCCCTACTGATAAGTCTGGTGGTCCAAAGTCTGGTAGACCATTAAAGTCTGCAGCAGCTTGCAATTGAATGATAGTGTATTCCCCCCTCCGAGCTGTGCCAGTACGAGAGTACAATCCACTGCCAGGTGATGCCTCGTTGAATTCTGTTAGACCAAAATACCTCGTTTCGATAGTGAAATTAGACACATTTTGTTCCGTCGTGATATAAAGTGTTATTTCAGGTGTACCGAAAAAAAAAATTCTCATAAATGCAAGAGCAAATGTACTACCTCTGGTTGTAGGAGCATTGGAATCTAGAAAAAATAGAGATATCGTATCACATGACATGACATGAACGTACTCTGACATGTACTGTATTACTAAAATGTTTTGCGAGCATGAAACGTGATTATGCGAACTTGGCAAAAATAAAATCGCAAAACTGAATGGTGCATAGTAACGGATCCTTGCCAAAATGCAATAGTTAGACCACACAGGGTTAATTTTCTTCTGATTTGACTCATTCGTGTTTCACCGGTATGAAGGAATCACTAAAATTGTAGTATAATGGGGCCTATAGACCAGTGATGTAACCAGGGGGTGGCAAAGGGGGCAAATTCCCCCCCCCTTTTCTGGATCTCTATATACTTACCAGTCTCAGCTATAGCTAGCTAGCAGGCTATATAGCTACGTTCTTTGTGTATCTGTGGGTAATTATTGAATTAACAGTTACACGCATGCATGTGCCAGAGGAGGTTGGTCACGATTGTTAATTAATCTTCTAATTTTCTTTGTAACCTCCAATTCCTACAGTAAATGCACAGAAGCCATTGAAAGAACCCCAACCTACCCAACCCGCTGAGTCAGCATTTTTATCTTATTTTGGCATTCTTGAGCGTTTATCTGTCTTGTATTACGTCTCCTGTTAGCCTATAAGTCGTAGTAGTTTAAAACTATCGTTGCTACACCTGCTATATTAAGACAGGAGTCAAAGAAACAAGGAAAGTGCAGCAACAACTGGAACTTTGTGACTAATCTTAGTTTCTGGCTTATTACTTCGAGTATGACTATGCTACTCACTTTCTAGTATCACTGAGTATTGTTAGCATCACTTCCTACTAGTATAAGAGGCTATGATCGTTTGCAGCCTTTTGGCTTAGCTAGGATAGCTACTTTCTCTCAAGTTTCCACGGAATTGGAGGTTACAAAGAAAATTAGAAGATTAATTAACAATTGTGACCAACCTCCTCTGCGCATGTGCAAACAAATATGGGTGGGGAATTGCAGAAATCTGGGTGTGATTGCATGCTCACATTTGGCCACAAGTATGCAATATTGGAATATTGGGTCATGTGGCACTGTATGCATGTGTCTGTTCCAAGAAATGTGTACTATAATTTATATATTATAGTCACGCCAGGAGGTATACGAATCAGCGTAGCCAGGATTTATTGAAAGGGGGGGGCAACCTTTTTTCCCCGGGCACCTAGCGGCAGAAAATGTTTGCCCGGAAGTCACACCCCTTTTAATTAATTGCGGTTGAATTTCACTTCCTGTCATCAGTATCAGTAGAGGCTAGATTCTAGATGTTATTGTCGAAAGTTGGATATCTTGATACTTGAGAGTTAGCTCTGTGGCTTAAATTATCCAGAGTTTGAGCAGAGATTGAAGAGCAACTCTGGTTTGAGAGATTATGTGATTCTTGGCCACACAGTGGAAATACAGCCATGCTGTTAGTATATAGGGTATAATTATGGTTAAGAGTGCAATATGGGATTATTAATAGCACGAGTTAATTACCGTATAGCGAGTAATTTTCGTGGGGTAAAAAAATTCGTTCAACTCGAGAAACGGTGGTTTTCGAGAGTAAAAATTTCGTTTAGCCTCGTTGCCTGCCTGCGTTCCTACGTTCCGGTAATCCACGCCTATGTTAAAAGTTTGTGGAGGTCAGCCCACGAAAATTACCCGCTATATATATATACGGTAACAAGCAATGTTAAGGCTTCCAATTACAATACGTTCTCATTGACAGCGTGCACTTACTCGACAAATATAATTGCACGCTGTCAATGACGACGCATGCAATTACTGGACCAGATGTAATACAGGATTAATTGTACGCTCTCCAATCACTAATAGCACATCATAATTATGATTATATCGACATAATAGTTAGACACTGTTTAGGAAGTTTCAACATGATTTAGAAGCTCAAAGGGCTGGTCACAGTGTAGTATCCTGAATTGATAGAACACTAGCTTCCTCTAACAATAGTAAACATGATCTATATACCTTGATAGACTATAGCTTAATTGCTTTTAGAAGATGTACATTCATGTCTAATCATCGATCGGGTTGACAAGCTTAGCTACAATGCGCACTATATATACTCGTACAATAATGATGACAACGTAACATTACATAATTATAATTAGGTATAATTATATTCCAAACTATCACAATTGACACCAAAAACACGATGATCGAAAATTGAGAATAGATTTCACATACCAGACTCCAGATTTATAGATCTAGTGGCTTGTCGTCTTTGTCTGGTTTTACTGCTGCCGGCAAAGGTGCTTGTAATTGAAGCCTCAGCAGTGGGTGCTCCACAGACTGGACAGTTGCCATCTTGTACTGACTCTTGTATCAGTGCAGACAGAATCACAACACATGCAATAAGCTTAAATATATACATAACAGCTATAGATTGTATGTCAACTCCTTTATATATAGCTAAGGTCTACTCAAAAACGTTAGCTAGATCTACAGCTATACTTACTGAACAAAACATCCAGACATTAATTATATAGAGGTGTCAGCATTAATTAATACCTTATGTGGGTGATAATGGTTTCCCATTAATTTAAACATTCTTGCCAAATGCCATCATCTTTTCTTTTGGTCCCTTCCTTTAAAGCATGCCAGGTCATCTTATGACTTTTTCAATGACAACAGACCACATAGTATAATTATACAAGCAGGGGTTATACAAGCATTTTATTCAAAAAGCATAAAATGTTAATTATATCGTACAGCGGGGAATTTTCGTGAGGTGTAAAATTTTACATTTTTTGAGGGCACGGAGAAGCAAAAAAATTAAACTCCCACACACCAGTATTCACATGCAAAGCTATCGGTGGGTGGCATTGAAACGCGAATATTAGAACCCATGAAATGTTCGCAAATAGCAAACATTTGCACCAGCAAAAATTTCCCGCGATACGTATGGTATTAGGCCATGATAAATTATACTTTTTTCACCCATTATTCTATTCTTTAATTCTTGAAATATGTGCCTGTTATATTAAAAATCCGATTACTCTCTGATTATTCCCAAAATAATGTGACATACAAAATTAAGACATAGCACAACACACATGCAGCTGACTCAAGACATAAATTAATATAATTATCATATTATCTTGCTGAATTGAACTGATCCATAATTAGGTAAAAGGGCGGCTGATTCATGAGACTAAATATTCACCTTCAGCCATTTTTTGATGAAAACACTGTTATGCAAAACTTAATCTTAATGTAATGATGATCTTTACCAAAAATGGACATTGATGCCCAATTATTCTTGAGACACCTATTATGCTCCAAGCATAATTTATCAGGGCCTATAGGTATATGCCAATAATTAATGTGCACCCAAAGAGCTCAATTAATATTTTGTTTCTAGTGCTAAGGCCACACCAAAAAATTGTTTTACAGTTTTGTGGGTGGGGCTCTGAGTCTGATCATACTGAGCATGCATGTGCAGGAAGCAACTCCTAATAATGAAAGCACCGCGGATTCTGATGCCTCGGTGGTGGATGTGCGAAACCTACTTATTAAATTGCTAATACACACGCCGCCATCAGTAGAGCCCTTTTCTCACTTACATCCTTGAATCCAAGAAAACATGACTATAATTTATAGCCTATATAATATATATAGGAACTCTTCATTGATCCTTGAGCAGCTGTAGCAGTCTACACAGACACACAGACAGACAAACACACAAACACAATGACGCTGGCCATCCGACCGAAAATGTTATTTTTAAAGAATGACCGAAGAAGTGCATGAGTATCAGTGCATAATTTACCTATAGAGTGGTAGGCGGCACTACCTAGCTCTTCAGTCTCAGATTCAAATCCAGTACTCTGAGGGAAACCGTTACCCCGCTTGCGCATGCGCACCGAGGCATAATTATAACTGGTATTGTAAGAAGATTGTT
>NC_087377.1:4402041-4498215 GCF_963675165.1 Halichondria panicea
TCTAAGTAACAATTATATGCATGTATATCTACTAGGGAAATGATACGTATAATTGTAAGCTGTTATTAAAACATTATGCACACATACCTGTCATCCATTTGGTATACCATTTACATTTTTTGAGGGCACGGAGAAGTGAAAATTAAACTCCCACACACCAGTATTCACATGCAAAGCTATCAGTGGGTGTGCATGGTTTCCTGGCATTGAAACGCGAATATTAGAACCCACAAAATGTTCGCAAATAGCGAATATTTGCACCAGCAAAAATTTCCCGCGATACGTACGGTATTAGACCCTGATAAATTATGCTTTTTTTCACCCATTATTCTATTCTTTAATTCTTGAAAAATGTGCCTGTTATTCTCATAAAAAATCCGATTATTCTTTGATTATACATACAAAATTAAGACGTAGAAATAAACACAACACACATGCAAACTGACTCAAAACATAATTAAACGTGTTATCTAGCTTGCTGAATTGAACTGATCCATACCTAAAAGGGCGGCTGATTCATGAGACTAAATATTCACCTTCAGCCATTTTTTGTCTCATGAACACATCGTTATGCAAAACATAATGTAAGGATCTTTACCAAAAGCCTATACGTATAATTGCTGTTCGTCAATGTGTACATGATAAACGAATGTATATATAAAGGCACTGCATGCATGTGTAATGTGGGATATCATATCTAGTATCACAAAACCCTGGAATGTGTAAGCATAGTGTGCATGAATAACTGTATGGAGGCTGTGCGTGTGCGTGCGTGAGAGAGAGGGATGGTAGCTTTGTATAGGTATTACAAAACCCGGTACACTAATGGAGATGACATCACTGATAATACACAGCACGAGATGCGGATTGTTGATTGTTCGAGAAAAATATACTAAGGAGTATAATGGTCTAAACCACAACAAGATAAGGTATCTATACGTATAGCTTCAGTCTATACGATCCTAAATCCGTTTGCAAGTGTACTATGTAAACTGTGACATTTTGCCACGAAAATTGGCAGCTTGTAAAACAGATAATTATAATACTCAAGCATCCGTATAATAATTATTATAATAGTATAATTATAGTATGATGGGGTACATAGCTACATATCGGGCAATTTGACCGAGGATTTCCAAATTATAAAAAGACCAACAATGTGTTATAATTATTAAAGCTACGGAATGTCATTACTATAGTAGCCACACCCTGACAGGCTAATTTGTTCAATGCCTTCTGCATGTCCAGATATATAATTATGTATACGTTATACTCGCCACATTTTCTACGATACAGATATACACAACAGCTCTATATAATAAGAGCAAGTGCCTGGGGACAAGTACGGAGATATGGGGTCGATAAAATCCATTAAAGATATGATTGGTAAGCACAATTAAGTCATACTCTAATAATAACATTATCATAAATATATACAGGGCAATACGCACGCCCAGTTGCTGTTGCAGTGGTACTGGTTGCAATCAGCCTGGCTGTGGTCTTCATCTTTTGCAGACAAAATGGTTACCGACAGAATCGTCGACTAAATATACCACCTCACATTGTACAAGCTATTGACGAGGGGGATGGGGGTGTCATGGTGATAGGTCGATGACGGTATGCCTACGCCCACAACACTCGATTGACACAACGAAACACTGTATACCACCTTAATTTATATATTTATATTACAAAAAGTCATCTTATTCATTTGAGTTCTGAATCATTCAGTATCAAATGTGACACTAAAATTATATACCTGCATGTATAATATGTATATCTCTCACTGCTACTGTGTAATTATATAATTATGGATATACTACGCGAGTGTGTGTTTAGCAAGGAACTATATGAGCTAGAGTTACCCGATACTTACAGATGTTGTAGATACCTCAGCCTTTGGGGTTTGAGAACACATACTATAGATACCTCACATGCCCGTGATCTAACTATTACGTAGTGGTTGTTAAAAATGATAATCATTAAGGCTTTCACAATATGACCCAGTACATGAAAGGATTGCCAAATATCAAAGTGTCATCACTTCAACCACATTAATTAAAAGAAAACCACGAAAGATCTTCAGATTCACTTCAAAGAAAACTTGTAAGAGACATGCACACGTATATCACTACTGTGCGTATGCATGAACCTCCAAGACTATCTGCATATCTATCTATGACCTCAAGCTACGACCGCCGTGACAACATTATCAGATTCGTATACAAAGTGTCTCTATTCAGTTTCAATGAATGAAAACACATACTTATAGTGTATACCCACAAACAGATTACATACATGACTCGATCTGTAGCCAATGCGTTGTGTATATAGAAAAGATTCTAGTCACTATAATTAATATTATACTCAATGTTGGATGATGCAGATCGAGGACATTAACACAAAATACTTCCTATTTCAGGTTTATACTCAGAAAAAGAGCTTAACACACACGTACACACGTGCACACACACACACACACACACGCACACACGCACGCACACACACACACACGCACGCACACACACACACATGCACACACACAAACACACACACAAGCACACAACGCACGCACGCACACACACACACACACGCACACACATATGCACGCACACACACATGCACACACACACACACGCACACACGCACGCACACACACACAAACACACACACGCACGCACGCACGCACGCACGCACACACACACACACACACACACGCACACACACATACACACACACACACGCACGCACGCACGCACACACACACACACGCACGCACGCACACACACACACACACACACACACACACACACACACACACAGAGGGTCAATTATATGGACTGTGTTCTGCTGCTGGCAATTACGATCTGTGCTTGTACGTACGAACTAGCGAAACGTACACACATAAGTTTGTTTTCTTCTAATAATTATTATGAAACCTATATAGAAAGCAGATACTTTTATGTACACGGGAGGCAGTTTTATTACGGACATTTAGGTAGACAACAATATTTTCTTGCACAGCAATATAACTGTATTTTCCTAAATATTTGCAGCATTTGCAACGCTCTTTCTGTATATCTTGTACAAAGTGTTGACTGATAACAACTGCACATTCCCCCTGTGTCCATGCTACCAACCTCCCGATGACAATCATGATGATGACCCTAACACGGCCTACCAAAGAGGGCCTTACAGTCAAGCTAAAGAGAAGCCTGACTAAATGCAAAGGCAAAACTGCTCTAAGTAACAATTATATGCATGTATATCTACTAGGGAAATGATACGTGTAATTGTAAGCTGCTAAAGGATAGAAGTACATTGTGCACACATACCTGTCATCCATTTGGTGTGATATACAGTAAGCTATTAAGCACATTCTTGAATATTGTAAATCACAATCAATACTTCCTGATATACATATACATGCAGCCATGTATGCACTCTATGATCAATTCCTTTGTGGTCAACTTGTGTTGGTGCATACATGTTATACCTTATTACGTAATATTTACTACAATTTAAACCATAATTTGCTGCTGTCAAGTTGTACTTTTGGACTCTAGCATTTATTGTTAACACATGTAACATTTCCTCTCTTTGTTCATGTGAGCCCCACCCAGGGCCTCCATCACTGTATTTTGTGCTCCTGCAGCCATTTGTACTCACTTTGCTCTCTATCTTATAAGAATTGTTGGCACAGCAATAGTGAAGTCAATTTGCACGAATGCTTGCTATAGTTGAGCTACAGTATTTCAATTGCATATAGCGGAATAGAACCTATTTCTATTTAGATCTAGCCTGTCTAGTATCACTTAGCTAACTATTTGTCTATCCGAGAAAGGGCTCAAACAACTTGTATACTACATTCCCATGCATTAATTCACTTCCTATATATACGTACTGTTCACTTAATTGAATGAACTACTGTATAAAGTGGGTATAATTAATTTTAGTATAAAAGTCTGCCTAATTAAATATTTCGTATTGTACAGCTCGGCATAGTGACGTTGAACGTAGTGCGGTAGAATAATTTCGTAGTTTTAATTTTCGTATTATGCTCTCACAATAATTAATAATTATATACAAATACAGTATAGAATCTCGCTATTCCGGCTGTCTGAAGTATATGGCCACCTCGTTATATACCTGCCATTTGGTTTGGCACGGAATGCTATATGTTTACTGCACAAAACTCATGCACCCTGCATGAAATGCGGCACTCGCTATTCCGTATACTGGCCAGTGCTGGCTGCCCCAAAACAAAGTTTTCAGTATAATTATTACGGCCGGATATGTGTGGTTTGGCAAATTAATAATAATTATTGGATAGAGAGCAGAATGAATCATTATCTATATAGTTATTCCTTCATTACCCTCGAGGCAGAACCGTGATTAGATTCGAGGTAAGGTCGTCTTTTTAGCCGCGGCTATTAATTTTTATGAAATACAGCCACCTTGATATTCCAGCCAAGTTGCACTGTCCCAAGGGTGACCAGATTAACGAGAGTCTACTGTATAATTATGAAAATAACCCGCTATACGGTAGATACATGCTTTTTGTGGGTATATGTACCTCCTCTGGTCAGTCATGTGTATCACCGTATGCACACAGTTGAATTTTAGATTATTCAGAGAGCTGACTAATCAGCAACATCATTAATTATTGATACCCACCTTTCAGTATAAATAGTCACAAGTGGGTCTGTCCGTCGTAACACTTGCTGTGCACAGATATAGCTATATATATATAGAAGGTTTAGTTTTTCTTGCATGCTTCTATTAAAGCCATGCACCCTGAAACTGAATGCAACAAACTAACAATGTGGTTGATAAAAAATCCATTTAAGGGTATAATTTATTATTATGCGAGTATACCGTACATACATGATAGCTGGACAGTTAGAAATCCGGTGCAAGCTCAGAATGAAAGCGGGGGGAATAGCTAATAGTTAGCCTCGATCCCAGGCCGAGTTTTCGCTTTTATAACGGTTAGGCGAACTAGTTGTTCGCCTAACCGTTATAAAAGCGAAAACTCGGCCTGGGATCAAGCTAATAGTCTGAAATTAAAAATAAATTATTTATACACATTTGTATAAAAAGTTGAGAATATCGAAAATTAAAACTAAATTTGGTGGGAACAAATGGACACACGATACTCATTGTGAGGGGAGAAAGAGAAGATATTAGAGACATTAATTCGATTTGCTGCAAAACGCAACCGATATGACTTCCCCTATATGGTACACAATAGTACCAATTGAATCAGTTTGATCAATTTAAAGCTAAGTTCCAAGTTCAACTTGACAACAATTCATTGTTGTCGAAACTAAAACATTATTATTTCCACCATTGTTTTTACTGTAAATAGCTTTCTTTGTATAAAATTATGTATAATACACTACTCAATCATAATAATTACTTGTTTCACAGAATTAAAGTGTGTTTATAACTGCATGGAACAAAGCATATTTCCCAGCTCTCATTGCAGTGAAGTATAGTGGCAGCACCATGAAACGTTTGTCCGAACTCCAGAAAGTTAGAGTATACCTCTCCTGCTCTTACTGTATACAATAATACATGCATGGTAATCTAGTTTGAAGTGCTCTAAGGCACAGCTTAGGTATTAGGAAGTGGAACACACAGTATCTTTTTTTGTCTTGTGTGATCGGAAGAGATAGCATTGAAAGACTTGGGAACCGGCAGACCAGAGAGTACTGAGTACTGACACCCCCTTTGGAGCTCACTTCCTCATCACTTTGCATAAGTAGCTCATTACTAGCCTATGTCTAAGTGTATCTGGTGTCTCCTCAAGAGCACAGCTTGCCATAATACTGCTATAAAATCATCACTGGCATTTTGAGTGCACACACCCCTTTATGCTCATTACGCGCCCCTCTCAGAGTAGGTTGGACACGATCACGTGCACCACTTTTTTGCTGAGCTGGCACAGAAATTGACAAGGATTTTCTATGAACTTCTAGCTAGCTGGTGTTGGACGATCATTGGAGACTGAAGGCAACATTTATGTATCTCTCTGGCTACTTTGAATATAAAGTATTCATTAACCAACCCGATCCCTAGCGATCCCCTCTATTCTGGCGAGTTATCAGTGCATACAGTGTTTACTAGATTCTTGCCAGCCAGTACAATGCAAGCTGCATACAGCACCGCTGAACTATACTCTACCCTATAGTCTAGCTAATCTTGGTCCAGCCAAACAACAGACACAGCTAGTCCGGTGTTACAAGTCAGCAAAGCAAGAGTTAGACTGGGGGCCAGACCTAATAGCTCGGGGGCAAAATCAAGAGAGCTAGGATTAGGTCTGGAGACTCTTGCAGCATTTCCGTTAGCCTCCTTCACAAGGCCTCTCTTCGAGGAAGAGCGGCCTGGGATCGAGGCTACATTTCCGTGTGCTCTAGCGGAATGTGGCCAGAGCCAATGAAATGCATATCCTATGTCATGTAATGTTTAACTTGAAATGCGAGTATTGCCTCTGTGGAATTTAGATTACAGCCAATGGAATTTAGATACAGCCGAGAGTATTGCTACATCTACTCCTTCTTTATAACCTCCAATATCACAATCTCCTCCCTATTGACATTCCAAGAGCACATGGAAGTGCTGCAAGAGTCTCCAGACCTCTTTCTCTCTTCCCCCTCCCCCATCTGAGAAAAAGATCTGGCCCCCAGACTAAGCAAGAGTATCCATAACTTTTTTATTACAGTTATTCGGTATCTATGGTAACGTGAGCAGAGACCTTAGGAATGTCACATGATTGATGACGTGTGGCCAACCTCCTCTGCGCCCCAGCAAATTTACTGCACAAAACATAAGCTCACGTGATGATTCATTAGTGACCTTTTGACCCTCTACACCCTCCTCTGGATTGGAGTTATGCTCTCGTCTGATTTCTTGTTTCCACGTTTTTTTGGTGGCTCCTCCCCTGGCCAATCCTAGCCACATTGCAAATGTTTTTCTAGTCGGATTCCCTTTCTTTTGCAGTACAAAAGTACAAATTTACGTATCATGACATGCATAAGTGGAACGTCAGAAGGCAGTACAGAAGTTCAAGAAGGGAAGACAGGACTAATCAGGTATCTTCTCGAATATATCCGGACCATTAAATAGTAATGAGTAATAATTATAATGCTTGATATAATTATGTTGAATTTATGAATCAGTATTAAATGGCAGCCATTTTAATAGCATGATATCTAGCCAGTGCATATAGCATACCGAAAGGGAGCTAGAGCTGAACACAGTGTGAAGAAAAGCAACACCTCAGGCTCTGGAAAAGCACTGCACTGATTTTAGAAAACAAAATTTTTTTTTTCGTATACCTTACCCAAACGAGTGGATGAAGTAAGTACAAAATGAGTAGAGAGTTATACATGAAACACAAGTTAGTAAATCTAAGTAACTTAACAAAAATAATATGGGTAAAGTTTGTACAAACAAGTAGAAGAGTTAGTAAATCTAGGTATGCCCATCCAGCACAAGTGATAGAGTGGGAGACCTGTGAATGAGCATGGTAGTGTTACCTCGCCAAAGAGCTATACAAAGAGGTGTTTAGTGGTGACTATGTCACGGTCGGCGCCTGAACGAAGACAAATTGAACGGCGGATGGTTGAGGCGAAGTCCTTAGCTAAGCCTCCAAGCCACTAGAGGAAGGAAAGTCAAACCCACACTAGACTGAGCAGCGTTAAAAACAACGTCACGGATGGCGTTGTGACGGCTGATACGGTTGCTGTTGCCCCCACATCCCACCTGGTGATCACCAAGGGAGTCAGCAACACCATGACACTCAGGGCAGGTGAACTGGTCATTGTGCAGCAGGACATGAGCGGAACTCACGATCTTGGTGGTGAAGTTCAAGTGAGGGAGAGGGGATTACATTTAGCCAGTCGTGAGCATGAGGGAGTCCAGTGGAGAGGGCCAGTGCTCGTGACCTAGTGATGGTGGCTGATTCTAACAGGCTCTTCAGCACGGATTCATCAATGGCAGCAGAAAGGGCTTCCTGTCTGAGGGGAATATCGATATCGATCTGCCAGTCAGGACGAGCAGAGGAGGAGGCAATGGCTGACACTGTTTCATATAAGAAGATCGAGGGGGGAGGAGAGCGGCCTAGAAGTCCTTCAACCAAGGGAGCTGAGCAGAGAGATGAGTCCAAGTGTATGCAGCAGGAGCATGAGGTGGGGCGCTACGCAGCCCAAGCCCTCCTTTACTACAAGGGAGGGATGCCTTCTGCCACGACCAGTCCGATAAAGGGAACAATGGAACAGTCAAAATCATGAGCAGTATAGTGCCAACGGCGACCCGGGGGGGGCAGGCCCGGAGCCTAGGACTGAGACAACTTTGGGAAGTGCAAGGCATGAGCGAAGCAGAGTGGTTTGTGCTTGGGAGTCTTCAAGGGTGTGGAGAAGGTTGTTTGATCTTGTCTACACGAGTTTGAAATGAAGCCTCACAAAAATCAGGGGGTCCGACTGGGCAACCGAGGAGCGAGAAGCCTTCACGGACTATGGGGATAGCCGAAGGAAGGCAAAACCAAGGGGGCCTAAAGGATCCCCTTGTTGAACTCCGCTGCAGCTGAGTAGGGAGTGGCTTCCCAGCAAAAGGTTGGGATGGTTGGAGTAGCAACCATCCCAACCCATGCAGGGGGAGAGAGAGGGAATGTGCTTTCGGAACTCCTGAAAACATGCTTCCCCGATCGATGGCATTAGTAAAATCGACAAGGAGAGTCCAGCACCTGTCACTGGGGCTTGAGGAGAAGTGGCTGGATACTGCGTGGATGATTGCTTCGCAGCCCCCTTTTGCGCCAACGCCCAGCTAGTTTGGGAGAAAGTGGGGAAGAGCAGTGGGTCGGGTCGAGAATTCGAGGCATTTCGAAGTGAGCCAACGAAGAGACACCGATGGCAATCGGGCGCAGGCCTCTACACTTCTTCCTAATAGTAATCAGAGTTGCCCCACAGAGGTGAGGTATAATGGTGGGTGGCAGGTTTACCATGCTAGTTAGAGAGAAGAGCAGCCTATATTCGTTTGATCGGGTGACGGGCAAAGGACAGCCTCACGGAGGTGGCTAGGGCGGAGATCAGAGAGAAATCCAGGGGGAAATCTTTTTGAGACAGTTGACTCAATTAATTTGATTGGTGATGAGGTAGGGCCAGGGGGAACTGGGGGTGCTTGCTTAGCATGTCTTTCAGGACCATTTTGTCAGCTGGGGCCGCTCCCGCTTTTCTGTATATTGGCCGTTCTGAGTGGCATGTATATATAAGGCCCTTTTGGCATTTTGTTTATGGAGGTTCGTCGGATGTTTGTGATGAGAGGCTTGAGCTTGACTACTCTCCACTGCGTCAGTCCAGAGGCCTAGGCAGTCGCCATCCTCCCAACGTTTGAGGCGAGACTTTACTAGCTTAAGGATTTTTCTCCAGCGGAGGCGATGGCCAGAAGCAGGGCTTGCTAGGACACACTTGGCTAGCATAAGCAATTTCAGCCAGAGAGTAGAGTCAGTTGGGTTGGCGACAGTGGATGAGAGAGAGGTATATATACTCAGAGAGGAGTCTCGGGCGTCGTTGGGGACATGATGGAGAGTGGGAATGTGGGTACTGAGGACTAAATCCAGAGATTGGAGGTTGGGGGGCTGGCGTTATTGAGAATCAGGAAAAGAGCCCAGTGTGTGAGATCTGATGGGATCAGGGATTGAGTTTAGGGGAGGTCCAGAGGAAACGACGATGTGCCTTGAGCTAGAGTATTATGGCATCTCCCAGCCTCACAATGAGAGCGTGGGGAGCCAGATCTGACACAGGCACATCTCAGACACACATCTCAGACACTTAGCAGAACCATTGCACCGGCAACAACGACGCAGTGGGGCGGTGGCCAAAGGTTGAGAGGCCATAAGAGGGGGCAGCTGGCCGGTCACAAATGGAGGTCGAGCACGAGCACAAGAGACAAAACAAAAACTAACCACTGAGCTAAACTACCAACTATAAACTATTACTACCAACTAAACTACTACTACCAATCAAATCACATGGGAGTGATCGCCATATATTATCACACAACTACAACTGCACTAAATCTACACTACTACCAACTAAACACCTTCTTACTCTTTGCATAAGAAAATTGCTATAACGGTGGGACTAATAGTGGCATAGAGCCTAGCATCAAGCATAATTGAGGGCACTTTTATAGCTTGTTGCCCAGTGAGTGCATGGCCAGTGCTCAGTATATGGCATGTTGCATCACTACCATGCCATGGCAACCATATATTGCACATATATGCACTGCACTGTGTGTAAATTATGGGGTGCCATTTGTCTAAAATTGACATAAAATTATATTCAAAACACTTACAAACATAAGTATGTCACCTATGTATAAGTACGACACTTATATATTATAAGAGGATGACTTATACATAAGTACATGACCTATACATAAGAGTGTGACTTATGTATAAGTACCTCACCTATATAAGAGGGGGACTTATACATAAGTCAGAGCCAGAGGAAGCAAATATGAAGTGGTCAGGCCGGACCCATAAAGGGGGGTCCAGGGTCCTCCCCCGGGAAATTTTTTTGAATGGTGCTTGCTGGTGCATTCTGGTGCATTTTGAGTAATATTTAATGAATTTTAAAATTGACATTTTAATTGAGACAATCACAAAAATTAATATTGGTACAGGTATATCTAAAACTTTCCTGAGACGGTGAATGATACCTTAAGGAAGGAAATGTTCTTCTGGTTTGGAGAAGCACCAATGTGAGGACACTGAAAGGAACTCGATTGCAGTTTGGAGAGAGACATTTTCTTCTGGCTTGCTAGATCTGACACTAGATAGTCTGATCCTGCGGTACTACTAGTCTATTACAGTATCTAGCATTACCGGCACCGTTGAGTAACGATTATTACCAAACTGATTAATTTTTCATTTTTAATGTTAACGACTGTTACCAAATAAATAAGTGAACGTGAGAAAAGTGGTCAGGTTTCGGCCTGACCAACCTGAGCGGTTCCGCCGGCCCTGAGTCATAAGTACATCACCTATATATAAGAGGGTGACTTATACATAAGTACATCACCTATATAATTAGAGGGTGACTTATGCATAAGTACATCACCTGTATATGCTATTATAATTTTTACGTACTGATAAACAAGTGGCATTTTTAAATGCGGGAGAAGGTGTTGTAGAATTTTACTAATGCGAGCAGAAAGCAATCCAGGCCTGATTCGAGGCAAAGAAAATATCGCGTGATTTACATGTTGCACATGTGCGTAACTTTGAGCTATCAGCAGGGGAGGTACGACAGGCGTGGTGCAGCTCAAGCAATTAGCCTTTGATTGAGCAATAATTATCCGCCCACGTTGTATGTTTTTGCTGAGTGTAATCAGAGACTAATTACTTGAGCTGCACTGCGCCTCTCGGACCTCCTCAGTCTATATAGCTATAGCTAGAGAAGGATCGCCAGGATCAAGAGGTCTTAATCATAAAGCTGCTTCCGGAGGACTTTACACTCAGCTAGCTCCACGTGAAAAGCCCTCCTTGGCTTTTTGATCCTGACGATCCTCCTCTAGCTAGCTACGTACATATATACGTACAGCAATGAGTACGAGTAGTAATAGCGTTACTATCATCATGAGCACTCTATCAAACGCACTAGCGGTTCAAATACAGCCAGCTAGGCTGCTAGCCAGTGTTGTCAGTCACCATGGAAACAGTGGGGCGATGCAATATAATAATATATATAGGTTATGTATACTTATACATAAGTCCCCCTCTTATAATATTTTTTATATAGGTGATGTACTTATACATAAGTCACCCTCTTATAATTATGTATAAGTGGCGTACTTATACATAGGACTAAGGTGGCATACTTATAATTTATAAGTGAAAAATAATAGTTAGAACATAATTTTATGTGAATTTTAGACAAACGGCACCCCATAGTAAATGCAGTAGATTTCTTTAAGAGATCCATTTGGAACTTATGCCCCACCATCCCACCGAATAACTCATTTGGTCCCATTTATAGGCTATAATTATAGTAGTAGCCTACTACTTTTAAAACTGGAAGTGGTAAAAAAACCTAAAAATTTACTATGGCATTCAGCAAACTAATGAAACACTAAATTCCTTCAAAACACATGTCTTTTATTATTATGACCAGTCAGACGAGTTTAACGTCATTGGGCAACAAGTTAGTTATTAATTGCAGGCGCCCTCGTGCAACATGCCATATATTGTTCGGCCCGAGGGCATTATGTCATCCAGTGCAATATATCGCATGTTGCACTCTGGCTAGGCACTTACATCCGTTGGGGACATGATGGAGAATGGGAATGTGGGTACTGAGGACCAGATCCAGAGTGGGGAGATTGGCGTTATTGAGAATCAGGAAAAGAGCCCGGGGTGTGAGATCTGATGATCAGGGATTGAGTTTAGGGGAGGTCCAGAGGAAGACGACGATGTGCCTTGAGGTAGAGTATTATGGCATCTCCAATCACTGAGCTAAACTATATATATAGACCATAGATAATGACTAGACCAACTAAACTATTACTAAACTGCTACTACCAATCAAATCACATTAACATTAAGGGAGTGATCACCATTACCACACAACTACAACTACACTAGATCTACACTACTACCAACTAAACACCTTCTTACTCTTTACATAAGAAAATTGCTATAACGGTGGGACTAATAGTGGCATAGAGCCTAGCAATAAGTATAATTGAGAATAGGGCACTTATAATTAGCATAATTGAGTCTGGTAGATCTAATTTTAATTTCACATCTTATAATGTAGCTAGATAGACATCTAAATTTCAATAGATCTGTACTGTAAGCACTAGCCACTAAGCAGGCATGGAGGACTATTTTTTCTTTCGGCACAGAGGAGATTATATTTCGCTTTCTGTAATGCTACCTCAGGTATAGCCTCGGTCCCGGGCCAATTTTTTTGAAGTTGAAAAATACTATTTAGAGATAACGAGGCTGGGAACGAGGCTACCTCAGGTAGTGCTATCAATACAGCTATACGTACAAATAATATAAATTGTCTTTTCATTGATGTCTTTAAACTGAAATAATGGGTACACCAAACTGAGAATAGTCAAAAAGAATAATAGGCAAAATAAAAAGCATAATTTGCCAAGGCCTAACCATAGATATTCGAATATCTCTGGTAGTGCTCATGAAGTGTACATTTTAGGCATACAATCATGATTGGTCTAATTAGCCAAAAAGAGAACAGAGAATCTATACGTCTACACTCTACAAGTTGTTATAACCCAAATACAGTGCAGTGCACCTAAACAGTAGTAGTTTCGTGTGAAGATTGTCTCTGCAGTACTTGAGCATATCCGGTGGTGTCTCGATAGTCACTGTAACCTTCAGGGTCATGCTCTGGCAGTTGTGGGTCACTGTTGAAATGGTGAGCTGAGTCAGTAACTTGTTCGGCTGGATTTTCCTGTAACTCTTGTTCACGTCTTATCCCATAAGTGAGATTGGTCTCTGTGGTTACTTGTTCAGCTTGCAACTGGTCTTCAGTTCTTAACCCGTATGCAGCGTTTTTTTCCATGGCAACCTCCTCAGCAACGGCCTCAGCAAGTATCATCTGCTCTTCGGCCGAGTGGACGTGATCATACTCTGCAGAATAGATTCACTCTATCAAATAACCATAATAATATTATACAAAGAATGCAAAAACACAATCAGGGGGACTCCATTATAAAAAAACAGTATTGGCTATAATTATAATCAGTGTTTATTCTGACCAGGCAGTGCATGGAAGGAGAAGCTTCTCCCCTATAATTATTATACAAATCAGCTCTTCCCTCCTATATTCCTCCCTTCCACCATTGAGAAGATCTAATACTATTTGGCAATCAAATTGCATATCTGTGAAACTAAACACAAAATCTCTCAAGGGAGAGCTAGGACCCGGCCCTGGATCGCCCTCTCACTTAATCTAGAGATACCCTGATAATAAATAATGAACAAATTAACGGTGTCTGCTTAAAGTAACAAAAATATCAATGCAGTGTCTTTATAACTTAGAGTGACCTATCAATTGCTTACTGTGTTCATCCTCAGTGATAGCGATGGCAGCTAGCTCCATGTTCAGTTCCACGTAGCCCACCATGGTGCTCAGAACTTTCTCCAACTTGGCTGCTAGCTCATCGAAGGAAGGCCTCTCTTCAGAATCCTCGTACCAACAGCTGTTCATCAGCGAAATCCTGTAGTAACAATCAGATATGAACAATGGTTACGCTATTATAATTATATAATATACAAGCAAAAGTTGCCATAATTATGACATTGTTTCATCAAAGATAAAATAAAAGTACCGCGGCCGGGTGTTCACGCCTCGGTGGATAAGCTACATAACACTATAATACTGTAATAACTTTTATATATTATCATGATGAACATTTTTGCATTCAGAGTCCAGAGTGGGTAATAATCAATTCATGCATGATTGTTGTTAAAACGATTGATGCCAAAATCTAAGTATGGCTGCATCCTCTCTTCTCACTCTTGCAGCTATATATAGCTTACCAATAGCTAGCGTTTTCGTGCAGAGCTAATTAAATAGAAGCAACTGATCTACGCACTAAAGGCTGCATGCAATTGCACTCCAAGTAATTCCTGCATGTGTTAGTTGCAAATGTGTTTCTGGTCAGCCACACGCATACTCATTTAGTGCCCGCTTAAAATGACGATTATTGCTGATGTCAGCCATTATTTAAAGACACCATCAAAATAAACTCTACCCAGAAAGGAATTGTTGATTTTGGATCTCAATGACATCATCAATAATGGATAACGAGAACCTTCTGCCCTAGCTCATGCTATTTTGACACACAGACAGACAGACACACACAAACACACTATCGATCGTATATACCTCGCTTGCGCATGCGTATCGACGCAATGAATCACCTGCTAGTATCAATGTATATACACTAACATATCTGTAGAGCAGGCAATATTCTGGGGAGGTTCCAATCTCTTGCCCTCTCTGAGTAGAGCCACTAAGGACATTGGGTCCACTCCAGGGTAGGGGGTCCGGCCACTACTGAAAATCTCCCATACAGTCACACCATACGACCACTGCATTAACAAATTTCATATTCGTAAAGTTAATCAAGCTTTGAGAGCACAAAACTGAACACAATAATGTATGCCGTATTTAGTTGCCCTCCTTGATTAAACCCATCTCGTTTAAACGCCCATTGTAAAAGCTCTATGTCTGTCAATAAACGCCCCCAGCACTGTAGGTGGAGCTGTAGTATAGCACATGGAACCAGTTACAAGCATTGGCAGCAGAAACTATTTATGATGGCAAAGAGGGAGAAACACCACTCCAACGACTTAGTAAGATTTAAGCTGAGAGCTGTGGCAACAGTCAACTGCTGCTGTGCAAGAGTTTGAAGTAGACATAACAATAAACGCCCGTTTCGAATAAACACCCATCTTGTTTAAACGCCCCCTCTATACAGATTTGCTAGAAGTAAACGCCCGGGCGTTAAATACAGTACATATATAGACCGTCATACATAACTGGAGTATATAGAGCATTACACACGCAGTGTCCCGTAACTAATAGCAACATACCACATCTGTCTTCTCGTTGAATATAGCATCATTTAGACTCTCCATTGCCAACCATTTGTACGGCAGTTTGACTCCCTCAGCTTCACCCTGTCTGAAGTATCCTTGCGCATACGTGTCCTCAGCCAAACCAAAATCACCAACTTTGACGTCACCATTTGAATCCAACCTACGAGAATTATTATTTCATGAACATTTGCTGACCTATAATGATCAAACATGAAATATGTGTAAATCCTTCATGTTATTGTGTGCACTCGTGCGCAGCATGCAGCAAATAAGATCAGACAAACCAATTCAGTGCCTCACATGCAGTTCCTGGCAGCCAGATCTCGATGGACGAAGTTGTGCCGAGCAAGATACGCCATTCCAAGAGCTATCTGATGACACATCTTTAACAGCAGCTTCCTCACAGCTAACACCTATAATTATGGTAGCAACAAATAATTTACAGATTTGGATCCAAAAAAGCAATCGCTAATTTAAACACACCATTTGATTGGCCTTTCAATAACTACTAAATGCATTGTAATCGGACATTCCTAACTCAAGTTATCCATGCTCAAAGGTATCAACACCATTAATTTTTCAGAAGAAATAGTATCCCAGTACAATGAACTATGTCTCTATATCTATAATTATAGCTGGTCATCCTTGGTAGACTAACAGTGGCTGTTGTATAACAAAAAGGTGGCCTGCCAATTAACACATGCATGCTATGCATGGAGACTTTTGGGGTCCATTATAACAGGGCTGTATAGAGGGTGGACTGCTTACAATAACATATATATGGTGACCACAACAAACAGGTTTCACTGTACAGTGTCACCACAATAGATGCTTCACTGCGTATATAACCATAATAATATAGACAGGCTTCATCGTAGTCAAACTATATAGATTTGCATAGAGTTCAAATATACCTTCTCAGAATCCTCTCCCTCTGCCAATTCTAGCGCAGATCTCTCTTTTTTCAAGTAGTCTAGTAGACTCCCATTGGTCATATACGGCATCACCATAGAAACACCGGGTCCAGCGTCGAGACACACCCCAATCAGGGACATGACGTGAGGGTGGTGGAACTCTTGCATCTTAGTGATCTCACTCACCATGCTCTGTACGTCACTCTGAGTGAATAGACCTGGAGGGAGGTGGATGGGGTAGACACTGTTTTGGAGGTGTCTATATAATTATATAAGCCCAAATAAGGCACTGCTTTAGTATCCCGAGTGTATAGTGAGGAGACTATATACAAGTGCCTGAAAGATTCTAAATCACATAAACACCGACAAAATAGTGTTTAACTCATTTGATACTATGGTGCTCATGGGTAAACCCTGCCCTGGCTACAATTCAATCAATAGACGTGGGAAGTAAGTTATCAGTATACATAATAGTACTGTCAAGGGCGTATGAAGAGAAGAGGGCATGCAACTAACAATGTATACTGTGTATGTGTCGTATTATTGATAAGTCAGCAGGATATGCTATGATTTAGCCAACCGCCCACTAGGGAATAAAAGCTAGTCAGAGTATAAAGTGCACTGCAATACATTCTTTAACATAACTCCCCGCCCATTTATAATACGATAGATTGTAGCTGCATGCCCTCTTCTCTTCATATGCCCTTGGTACTGTATATAGCAGTTATATTTCGAGGCTGTAAATGTTCGCGGTTTTCACTGATTTAGAATAATTATACCGCAAACAATTATACCCACGAATTTAATATCGCATGCTGCAAAAATTAAATCCGCAAAAACTTTTCTAACGGTCATTCCGCGAAATTTATACCCTTGAAATAATTATATAACTAGTATATCCTCTGAGGAACCTTTCCCATGTATAGTTCCCATGTATCAACTAGTGTGTAATACTATAGCAAACTGACAACTATTAATTTTAAGCAAGAAATAAAAAATAAAGAAAGAACTAAAATATTTTATGGAAGTCTCAAATCTTTT
The DNA here is from genome assembly GCF_963675165.1 of Halichondria panicea. Taxonomy (NCBI): domain Eukaryota; kingdom Metazoa; phylum Porifera; class Demospongiae; order Suberitida; family Halichondriidae; genus Halichondria; species Halichondria panicea. Next base: position 4,419,640 of record NC_087377.1, read on the forward strand.
TTTGACAGACACATGCATAAATAGATCAGCTATATAATTATACCTTTCAGAGTCTTCAAAGCCACACCCCTCATGGCAACGTTGTTCCAGTCCATTAGTAGTCCTTTGTATACAATCCCAAAGGCTCCTGGAATAAAATTATAGTTCAATTAAATTAAACTGACAGAGAACCAATTTTTTTAATCTACAAATAGTTACCTTGACCGACTGCATCTTGCAGTTTCAGATTAGAGCTGGGAATTCTCATTGATTCTGGAACATACTTTATGATTTCTCGCATTTGATAATCTGCATGCAGATTGAGCATAATTTATTATACAGAAGCAGATGGAGTGTCTTACTACGCGGATTTTGTATCGTCTACCTAAATCATGCCATATACAACTGCTAAGTGCTGCTCATGATATTAAATCACACATGTACAGCACATAGCACATTATAAGGAGTGTGGCAGACGATAGTGAATCCGCAATACTCTGCATAATATAGTAAGACGCTCCATCCCCTCATCTGCTCCTGTTACAGTACATACTAATACATACCCTTAAGAGTACTACTTCGATCAGACAGCCTCCTCATTCTATAATGAGAGAGATTAAATCCAATCAACAATACACAACAAGATTGTCTTGGTAGCTAGCTATAGTTTCAAATACTGCAAACACTGCTGGGGCACATCTTTTACCTATTATAGTATTGTATATAGGTCGCCATCATAAAGGCCTCACCTTATAGTAGACATTATTCTTAGTCTCTCTTGTTTGTTTTGTCTCAACCTTAAAAAACAGAGACAGCAAATTATTGCCAGTATAGCATGAGCAGCCACAACCACAACAACAACGATGCTGATAATCACTGGGTCAGACACACCTCCTCCTTGATTGGTTGGTTGGATAGTCGACATTGTTGGGTCTAAACATGCACAGAGGGAAATGATCAGGTAAATACTATGTCAACAGAATTCTTTAGGATCCTCTGAAAAGAGACGGGTAAATTAAGCAGTGATCTACATTTTCTAGAATGTAGAACACACTCTTTCTTATACGGCACTCTTTTTAATAATTATGTGCTCATAAGGACAGCAAATTATCACCATGCAGTACTGTAGTTATATAATTGGTAAGGGGAAAGGGAAGACTCAAAAAGTCTACTACACTGTATACCATACACACACATACATTTATATACCCAGGGCTTACTTGTTGTGCACACAGGTTCAGTACCCGTCCAATATCCATCGAAGCATATCCTAGTGGCATCTCCATTAAGGTTGAATCCGTCATCACAAATGTACGTTGCAACAGTTCCATTCGGTTTAGTGGCATTCAAGGGAAAGCCAATGAAACTTAGTGTACCGTAATCAATTTGAAGCAGGTCAGAGCAAAAGACTACAATAATGAAAAAATGTGTTTAAACATAATAGGGTAAAAATTAATGTTGGGATCACATTAACTATAATTAGAATAGCAATTATACACATGCAGAAAAAATGCAGTAGGAACCTCTGAAAACCAGACAATTTGATTATGTTGTGAGAGAAGAGTGCCCAAATCAAGAGTATATGATAGAGAAGAGAGTATCGAACGTAGGCATACTGTACATCAGATGTATGCGAAGAGTAACGTCACTTCCTGTATCTGTCACAAGCTTGGAATTTGCACACTGACCAATCCAAGCGTAGGTGATGTAAATCTACTTTCTTGGATTGGTCAGTGTGCAAATTCCAAGCTTGTGACAGATACAGGAAGTCATGTTACTCTCCGTATACATCTGATGTACAACTACGTTCGACACTCTCTCTCTATCAAAAACTCTTGCCAAAAATGACTACGTGTACAGAATACCATGCATTCTATGAAAACTGCATGCATGTTCTTGTAAGTGCACGGTATTTAGTACAGTATCCTTTCTTATAATTATTTTATATTCAGTTTGAGTCGTGTAAGTTGAGGCTACTTACTGTTATACTACATACAAATATTACTCATACATAACCTACTTTCTATGCACACAGGTACCGTGCCTGTCCAATTTCCAGTGTCACATATCCTATCGGCATCTCCATCCAACTTGAATCCATTGATACAAGTATATGTTGCAACAGTTCCATTCGGTCTAGTGCCACTAATCATATCTTCCTCCATATTATATTCCAAGGTACCAATCTCCATTTCAATTTGAGGTAGGTCAAAACAAACAGCTACAATTAATAATACAATTAGTATTAGCAGGTATAAAGGCTATAAATATATATCGCCTTCCTAGGTGATACATATTTATAGTTTATAGGAAGGCGATGGGCAGTTTAACACAGAAAGGAGAGAAAGGGATCCGGTACCATCTGTGTTTCGCCTCGAGGCTTACTTTTAACGTGGGAGTCTAAACATGAATAATTCATGATAATTGTTTTTGCCGTCTGTAAAAAAGTCTACAAGCAGTTCTACTGCTAAACATCAACTTCACCTCATTTGTGTGGCCATGCATTTTAGACATAGCACACTACTTAGTAACACAACCTTAGCTATATCATAGGTACTATATAGGATGAAAAAGCCTCTGACAGAGGCTCTGTGTACCTCTAGCTACTTCACGAAAATCAAGATTCATTTCTAAATGATACCTACCACCAGGGGGTATGTGTTTAAGTTGGAGGGGTCTTTGAGAAGTAGGCATTAGACACAATAAGTTTCCCGGGTTTTCGCGAGAGTTTTAGGGCGAAATACGGATGGTTTCAGGCCCATCTGTGTACATGCACTCAATGTAAAAGCATCACGTGAACTGCCTCCGTTGCCAATCACTTTCTCTTCAATCTATGGTTTAACTGTCACAGTGCGTGGGTGTTCAGGGGAGGCCGGACAACATCACTGTGACACGAGCACAAATATCGCTGAGTCAGGCAAGTTTTTTTTAATTGAGTTGAATATGAAATTTATCAACTAAATTACTCGTCATAGTTATTCAGAGAAGTCTGAAAGTAGGAGTATAGCTTCCCAGTACAATCTAGAAGTACATTGCCCCGACCGGCCTACTTGTTTTGTGCTACAAGCTGATGAGAGTCATCGACAGTAGAATCTCTCTTACAGCTCCAGACATTCAGTCTGTGTGTCTATAGTAGTAGCTCACAAACATTGGAACTGCTTACAATCTCAAGGAGAGCTTCAGTTGTGGTAAAGAGGCTTGCAAAACCTCCTTTTCAGACCGATTTCCCCCCATTTTAATGCTTTATTGGAGAAAAATTGGTTTGGAATGAGGCTAAGAATTTAATCTTGTTATAAGTAACAGTTAATCCTTGTCCGACCCCAGTATATTTACCCAGTAATTATGTACGTTAATTCTAATGGCCTGATTGCAAGAAACTACAGATCAAAATATGTTCTGCTAACTTTGTTCATTCGTAAAAGTTTTTGCCACAAAACATGTGGTACATAGTTTAGTTTCAATGTGAGTTATACATATACAGTAAACGAACTTGTCAATAATTGTAGACACATGAGGTGATAAGCATGACAAGTGTACATACCTTGATCGTCTATAATGGTGATGGTGTAAGATCGTCGGGGTAGATAACAGTTTCCATAATCTTCACATTCAACTACAATCTCTAATACTTCAACTGGTTCCGGAATGTCATCATCAATTATGGGCACGATAAATTGAACATTGGGAGCTGAATTACCAATTCTCCATTCCAAGTTACTATTGCCTGTACCTCGGAACAAGCCAGTTGAATTGAAGTCCTTTCCTGCATGATCATGATAGTGGTTACTTACACAACAGTAAATTTTGAGCAATGGCGAAACAGAGTGAACACATTTTAACAACGTGACAACTCATTCATCTTACCTGCTGTTGCAGAAAAATTTCTAGTGACAGCAAAAGCTCTCGTTATTACCGAACGATCCCCTTTTGTTATCATGAACTCCATAACTACTAAACCCATTGTTTCCATGACAACAAGGTCTTGAGCTTGGATCCATGCCACTGGAGAAAGGAAGTGAGTTAAATTAACAATGTACATTTATTGACTATAGAACTTACATCCTATTGGTATCATCTTAAATGGTAGAGGGTGTGCAAATGAACCAATATTACCGTGTACATACCCCCAGAATGATACATCATCAGAAAATTGTATATCAAAGGTTCCTTGGCCGAAGAAACCAGTAGCTCCCTGCCCACACACCATTGATTCAAAACAGTCAAACCTACAATTGATGGTGGTGAAACCATCCGACGGTGTCAATACATCTCCGTTGACTAGTAGCTCCTGATCAATGTTTAGTTCCTGGAGAGTATAGCTTAAGGAATCACCTAGTAGACTTATGAAACTGTACTGTGTCAAATAGGAATCAACAGGTGGTATATACACCATCGAGTAACTCATGACTGTAACTGGGCGTGTTGATTGGACGCTACAAAATGCATGACTATTGTATGGTGTTCTACATTCAACGTATTGGCCTCGATTTATAACAGCAGTGAAAAATACCCCAGAACCTGAAAGGGGCACTCTATTATTACTCACAGAGCCTCGCTCACATGGGCAGTTGACTTGTATAGAGACTTCATCACTGACAGAGCCTATTCGAAAATGATTAGATGTAAATAATTCAAATGGTGCAAGAAAGAAAACATCGCCGTAGGTTGGGTGTGGTGGAATTTGCTCTACAAAATTATTAATATACATAAAGCCACTGAAAACAGACAATGGCTTGTTAGATGTAATGATAGTTCCAGTTAAATCGTCATCACTGCTAAGCAACAGAGTATCAAAGCGATTGAAACGTCGTCCATAGATTGCTTCTTCCTCAGACAAGGTACCCGGAGTTGTACGTTGCACACTTGGATTCACCCAGGAGGGATGAGTGTATGGTTGTGATGGTCTAACACGAATAGTTGTGTTATCTTGACAGGGTGTCATGAGAAACTGGCTACCAAAGTATTCTGATGATAATACGAAATATTGGTAGTCTCTTGCCGTTGGAAACCCGACACAATTAATAGCCATGAAGGCACCAGCGGTATTATCGATATTACTGTTAAGAGCGTATACTGTGAGCTCATCATTCTGATTATCTGCAGTTAAGATCAGTCCCTTTGGTCTATCAACTTCATCATCATTCATTAGGTCACTCCCTACTGATAAGTCTGGTGGTCCAGTAAAGTCTGGTGGACCAGGTGGTTCATTAAAGTCTGCACCAGCTTGCAATTGAATGACAGTAAACTCTCCCTTCTGTGCTGTGCCAGTACGAGAGTATAATCCACTGTCAAGTGATGCCTCATTGAATCCTGTTAGGCCAGAATACCTCGTTTTGATAGTGAAATAAGACACATTCTGTTCCGTCGTGATATAAAGTGTTATTTCAGGTGCAGGGGAAAACAAATTTCTCATAAATGCAAGAGCAAATGTACTGCCTCTGGTTGTAGGAGCATTGGAATCTATAATTATATAAAAAATAGAGCACATAATTATAACAGTATACTATTGTGACCCCAGAGGCGGTATGACATGTAGCTATGAAACATAATTATGCCAACTTCGCACTTCGCAAATATAAATCGCAAAACTTAATGGATCCTTGCCAAAACGCAATAGTTAAGCCACACCAGGTCAAATTTTCTGCTAATTGGCTCATTCATAAATATTCGGCACCTGCAAGTAAACAGATACCGTATAGCAGGTGTATTTCGAGGGTATAAATTTCGTGGAATAGAGCAGCCTTTGCAACATGCATGCATACGATATTAAATTCGTGGTTGTAAATGTTCGCAGTATTTAATCCGCGAACATTTATACCCTCGAAATATAGTACCCGCTATACGGTATATGTAGGAATCACTATAAATGCAGTGTAATAGGCCTAGACTTTTAATATCACATGACCGCAAATAAAATCAATGTACTGAACTTGAAGTGATTCATACACGCATGTAGGACCTCCTATATGTAATATTATAGCAGGGCCGTAAGAACCAGGGGGGCTGGGGGGGCAGTTTCCCCCCCACTCTGAAAACTAGGGGGGCAGAGCCCCCTGGTTTTCAGACAGTAAAATGGGGTGGGGCTCCTCTGCAGAGTCCAGCAGATCACAGTCCTGCATGATATTATATTTAATCTAACCACATTGGTTATACATGCATGTAGTAAGTAACTAAAGCACATGCAGCTGAAATTTATATAGCTAGAGCTCACTATGGCACAATATTCATTCTTTTTTCTCTTCAGTACCTCACCCTGCCCATTATGAAGAAGGTATATAGGCGAACTAATACCTTCTTCTTACGAAGCTCGATGAATCCCCAGCGTCCATTCTTACTTTATATACACAAGTTGCTATAACTGATTCGCTTGCTTTGAAGCAATTGCTCGTGACTTTGCTTCCACTAACACACGTCGAATAAATTATTTTGCTATAGCTCTCACATGCTGATTATTTCATTTAAGTATCTTTATCCTGTTTATCTCTGAGAACGTAAAAAGTTTGCCTCCGGCGGGATGGGAGAGGGAATTTCCCCTCCCGGATCAACCCCCTGCGTCGCAAAGAGAGGGTCCATTCCTTTTTTCTGCCCCCTCACCTAAAAAATCTTCTTACGGCCCTGTATAGCACACATTTTTTGGAACCATGCAGTGGAACACAGCCATGTCATATAATTATTATATGGCAAGGCTTCCAATAATTATGCCTTGATGCGCATGCGCAAGCGAGGTATACGGTAGTGTGTTTGTGTGTCTGTGTGTGTGTAGACCGCTACAGCTGCTCAAGGATGAATCAAGTGCAAGTAAGAGTTTCTACAGGCTTCTAGTCATGTTTACTTGGATCTTAATTCGTGGATTTGCAAAATAATGCTTCGTTCTCGAGTTATGCCTAGTTTTGCTTACTTGGAATATGCCATTGCAGCCTTTTCAGAAGAGTCCGTAGCAAAACTTGTTCACCGAGTGTTACTACTCTACTTAGCTCTGCACTAGAACGCTAGCTATTGGTAGCTGCAAGAGTGAGCAGAGAGCTGCAAGGCTCTGCTGACTTGCACAATTGCAGCCATTACTTGAACTTTTGTCATCGATCGTTTTTAACAACAATCATGGTTGATCATTACCCACTATTCGCATGCAGAAAATTAAAGATGTTCATCATAATCAATGTGTGTATAAAAGCTAGCTATTAGTAGTTTTATGTTATGTAGCTTTTGGTACCTCCACCGAGGCATCAGCACCTGCGGTGCTTTCATTATCTTGTCATTATCAATAACAATATGCAATTACCGGACCGGATGTGATTCATTGCCAGCAATTGCCATTGTATTTTGGACACTATTGTTCTAGCATCCTGTCTAAATATTTGTTCTATTTATATGAAAATTCAAATATTACTCAATCATTTTAACTACTGCGGAAATAAATGCTACTATAGACTATTGTAGTGCGTGCGCAAGATCTTCGCTGAACTAGCTACGTTCACTGCACTGGTGCTGGTGAGTAATATTATTGTTTACCTGTTGGTTGAGCTCATGTAGACTTCTGTGGTAGATTCTATCCTGTGGCAGATCTCTCTAGTCACTGTTACAGGCCGGTACAAGTAATAACAAAATACTGAGCATGCAGTACTGCCAGCTCAGTATTTTGTTATTACTTTTACCGGCCTGTAACAGTGACTAGAGAGATCTACCACAGTAAATAATTATATAGAACAGTACAGTATAGTAGTCAGTTCTCAGTCATATTCTTCTCAGTCCTGTTCTAGTTACAACACTTTTACTAAATTAAATTTAACTTTCTTTCTTGGCTCTTTGTTGTCCGCTTCTTTTGTGCTTTCTTCTTTTGTTTTTTTGGCTCTAAATCCTAGCAACGTGTAGTCTGGATTTAAAACTTCTGACACCTGGACATCGTATGTTTGGCTGAGCCTCACAACTTTCTTTAAATAGTTCTGGGCCTTTTTCTGAGACCCCATCGGAAAATAATGTGTTCCAGTATCATCTGCTGTTGTAAAATAAAATTGTTTTCCCTCAGTTCCCATCTTTACTAGCGACCCAATAGGAAAGGAGTTCCTGTGGTGCCTGATCTCTCGTAAGTCGGAGTCGATGTAGTACGGGTACGGGTGGAAGTGGCAGCAATTTCCCATCTCAATTCTTTCTCTGTTCTTTTTTGTATAGTAATTTACTGATTCACATGACAGTAATAGCATGCAATCAATGGTAGTAAAGTGTGTCAAATGAATAGAGATAAAATCTTTATGGTCACTAATTATTAATCTTCCAGCAGACCTGTTCATGCAGATCGACCTGTTATGGACTCGTCAAAGAGGCAACGACCTGAGAAAGGATACTATTCCTACCTCCATAATATAAGCTCGGCTGACATGGACTTATCTAGCATGCGGGAAGCACGAGATGTGAGAACCACTCTGAGCTGTAAGTCTGATGACAGTCTGCCAGAAGGGGTCTTCCTTGTTGAGAGGATAATTCATCATCGACTAACTAAGGTACGTAACATTTTATGATATATAGCCCTATACGATTGATTCTATTTCTAGGGGAAAACGGAGTATTTGGTAAAGTGGGCTGGTTACTCATTGGAACAGTCTTCATGGGTCGCTAAGGAAGATGTGACTATCTCTACTATCCAGTAAGATTATTAAGTATGGCATGGCAGTGCACTGTGTATTACTATAATTATATCTGCACATTTCCCCCCTTTCAGATCATACAATACACCACAAGCACCACATACCGAGCTTATAAGCGACGCAACAAGAAGATTTGTTCTGTCCATTCAATGTAGTTTAAATTTAGGTACTGTAAAATCCTGTAATTTAACTATAGATTTCCGGCTAGATGTATTTCGTTACCTATTTAAAGATCGAGGAACCCAAATGACCCGCGGAAAGCTCCAACTTCAACAAACTGATTTTAACGATGAATATTTTATAGGTAGTTGGTATATTTTGTATGATAGATATGGCAATGGCTGCACAGTAGATTTTCCTATTGTAGTATGTCCTAGAATTAAGTATGGACCGAAAACATATAGAAATAGCAATGGTGAAATGTTAGAGTCACCTAGACTACTATCTGAAATTGTATGTGTAAATCTGGTGAAAAAACGTTGTTGATCATTGTTAATTGTTAATTGTTAATGCATGCATGGCCCAACCTGAGCAGCCAATACGCACTATGTGACTCATAACTAACTGCTTCAGGCCAATTCTCTACCATAATGCTTTTAATGACTCTCAAACAAATGGCTGGGTCAACACGCATCCCGACTTACAGCTAACCTTGTCAGCCTTCCATTAGAGAGCACGGATTTGCCTACAATTATACATAGACTATGTCATAGTTAAAGCTAGCACCAGATTTAAACATGAACGAATGAATGTAAGACATAATTAGTCACATAGTCATTCAACATTAAGAGAAATGGTTTCTAAGCTAGGACGGTCATGAGCATGATAAGAAAGACATTCCTTAATTACATGGGCAAGTTCAGTTGACTTAATTACAATGGAGTTCATCTTCTTCATTATTCTACCTAATGAGTATATATCGCTCTGTGTGCTCTGTAAAACAAGCCCATCGCGGAGGTCTGGAGCTACTTGAGTGTGTTCTTTTATGTAAATAACTTTCTGTTCCTCGGTCAGGCAGTACTTCTTAGCATGCTTTTCTTTACATGCCTTTCCAAAATCCACAATACATGGCCGGATACATTCTAACAAAGTAGTCCCTAATACTACGTTGTCTACTTTAAGATCATTGTGAAGAATACTCAGCTTGTGCATGTATGATAGACCATCACAAATTTGGATCAGTATTTGCATCCATGTCTTAGGGCTTAATTTAATTTCGTTAGTCGAATACAAGGCAGAATATAATGAAACTTGTTGCTGCTTCACGCTTACATTAGACATTACTAAAGCTCTCCTGGTGGAACAAATACCAAAACAGTGTGGTATATAAGGGCTGGAATTTAATGTAAGTAATATACTGGCTTCATGCCTAATCGATTCGATTGAGGAGTCGGAAGTAAATGTTTTGACACAGACGTCAAAACACTCTTTAAAAATCATACGAGAGCATGTTCCAAACCGACCATTTCCTATATGAACATCACCACCCCCATCTGCTAAACATTTCTCACTTATCTCTGGAACTACAGTAACTCCTCGCATAATATCAGCATTCGTACACATTCTTGGAGTTGCCTTGGGTAGACTGATTGCACTCGTCTTCATGGCTGCTGTTAGTAACTTTAGTGGTCGTTGGTGACTGCAGGATGTTCCCAGAGTTCCTGTCCGTAATTGCTTAGCTCGATACACGTTGAGTTCCCTGTATGAACAATATTATTTACTGGCTGTTAATCAGCAACTTACAGTTTATAATCTATTGCCTTCTTCTTCCAATTCTGAACATTTTTCTCGGCACATTCAAGGCTCTTCTTCTCCATACACAGCTGCTTGCCAATTTTGTCAACTCTAGCTTTTCGATTGAGCCTCTTGAGCTTGGATCTTGAGAATGTCTGGTCAGCCATTTTGTAATAAGTCTAAGAGAACCAGAGGTCGCAAAATACCCGCCATAATGCATCTGAGAAGTGTTATCATGCTATTGAATGAGTACTGTGGTTAATTTAGTGGGTGATAACACCGCAGCCTATTCACCCGCCCACTCATATTGACATGGCTAATTAATTTTGTTACATAACAGCTCAAGGGACCTTTTGTTCCATTATCCCGGGCCTCCTAGCTATGGCAGTAAACAAGCAGTCCAGAAGAGCAGAGAGCCTGTCCATCACCATCTCAAATTCAGCAAAGAAGTACTCTGACTTCAGCCACACAGAACCACAAGTACAGCCAAACTTCTCTCTCTCTATTCCTATCGAGTTGCTGCATCATTGGTACATGAACAAGAAGGCAGAAGAGACATTCATTAGCTTAGTTAATAGCATGGTAACAATAGTTAAACTAGCACAAAGCGATCGTCTGGAGAAAAGGCTTGCAGAACAAGCTAGCAAGGTAGCAAGAAGGATACGGGGGCTAAAAGGAAGAAGGAGGTATGCCGTACTTGCTGGAGAATACAACCTCTTCGTGCTTGATGGAGAAGCAGAATCGTATTCTGAAATTGAGCAGCAACTATCCACTGAATCTCCACAGCCAACAACAATCCCCGAAACAAGTAGACCTACCACAGCACACATCAACAAAGGCAAAAAAGTTCACGAGGTATCACCACGACAGGTAAAACGAAAGCTAGCACACTGTAAGAGCTCTGCAGAGCAAGCGCTTTGGTTTTGTGAATCATTCGGTCTTCAGCCAGAATCTTTAGAGCTACGCAAACAGACAGGATCTCCCATCAAATTCAATTTTTTATCTAGCCCATCTCACAAGCCACAACATCAAACGCCAGCTCTTTCACCAAACGATTCTGCGAGGGTACAGCAAGCTCTTTATGTACTTGACAGGTTTGCTGTGAGTGACGAAGCTTATCATGAATTGAGCGTCGCATCTGATTTACCACCACTGTACCGAATCAAGGATGCTCGCCTCTCAATTAACAACTCTCTCGACATCCGACATCTCGAAGGTCCTTATCCTGGTGCTTATAGACCACCGAAAGCTGCAATCCAGGAAGAGCTAGCTAAGATCGTAAGTAAAGAAGAAATTATACATTATTATTATGGATTATTATTTTAGGTTCATTCAGGGAAAGCTATCACCCAACCAGTAAAAGTAAAACTCAGTGGTGACGGAGCCAGATTCACAAGATCATCCAATATCATACTTCTCTCATTTGCATTTCCAGAAATTCAAGACAATGTTTTATCAGGCATGGGTAAGCTTAACAATAAAAATATTAAACGAGAAAGTGGTGAAAATATTTTTATATTGACATTCATACAGGCAATCATACTTTTGCTGGCCTAAAAGCCGAAGAGTCGTATGAAACAATTAGTTCAGGACTATCTGAGGTATTGAAGGAGTTGAACGACATCATTTCACACCCACTACTCACTGTTGATGAAACAGAGTACCGCCTTGAGTTTTTCCTGGGTAGTGATTACAAGGTGAGAATGTATAGTTAATTACTGACTATAAAAATTGCATTATTAGTTTCTTTTACTGAGTATGGGCCTCAACAAAGCAACCTCTATGTACGCTTGTGTCTGGTGTACCATCAAGAAGGATGAAAGGTATATCTATAATTATTATATGCTTAAACCTAGCTTCCCCATTTGCCGCTATAGGTGGGATATGTCAAAGGATAGGGCTGACTACACCGTAACAAATGCAAGAACATTGAGTTCCCTACAAGCAAAAGGCGCACTTCCCAGCAGTAAACCAGCAAGTGTACGACTAGGATCAATTACAACACCACTACTGAACATAGAGCCAGACCATATAATACCCGATGAGCTACACCTACTCCTACGTATAGCTGACGTTTTAACAAGAAATCTCATTCTAGAGATAGTGGCATCTGCTAAACAAGACAGACAAGGAAACGCACATATACTCACTCACCTACAAACACTACAGACGATCGTTAAAGACTGTGGTATCACGTTCAGGGTATGGGAAGCAAGGGGTCCAGATGGCAAAGCTTCTGGACATTACGAATGGACATCACTGCAGGGGAACGACACCAAGAAGTTTCTGGAACGTCTCCCAGTGAGGTTTGCTGACCTACTGAAGGAAGAAATTCAAGCTAAAATGGCCCAACTTTGGACAGTGAGTACTAATTAAATTTCCCTTCGCATTTTACAAACATAATTATTTATATGGTCTGGCTCTATAGGAATTTCTCTCTTTGTATAAGATGGTTTCTAGCTGGACTCCACCTCCCAGTGAAGTGGTTGAGCAAAAGGTATAGTGTTAGTTTACTAGTAGGGAGAACCATTGTATCTAATTTACTATAATCTATCATGATAGGCGAAAGACTGGATAAGGCTTTTCTTGAGCTTGAAGCACAAGTGTCAAGGGTTTCAGGAAAAGAATATTACGCCCTATATGCACACACTGGTCTTTCACTTCCCTTACTTTATTTCAAAATACGGAAATGTCAAGATGTTTAGTGGACAAGGTGAGTTCGAGTGTAAAGAGATAACATTTTAATCACCTTTTTCTCTAGGGGTGGAGAAAAATAATGATGACGCCAAGAGACACTACTTCTCCAGTAATCTGCATGACCCAGTGGGGGAGGTTCTGAAAGCTGAAGCGAGAATAGACGAGACATCACAATTTAAGCGAAAGAAACGAAAGTACATACGAAAAACTCCATTAGATTTAGTAGACATGAACAAACAGCCACGACTTGACTCTGAATCATGATTAATTCTACCCAACATAATAATATAGTATACTATATATCCTGATAGATTGTACACATTTACTATCTTCAAGTAAATGACTGCTAGCCTATACTTACTTGCAGCCATATACACTCACTTTACATTGCTGGTACATTGCGATTAATGGGGAATTCCCCAAATTAGTGGCTCTACGCAGCTCTTGGGTATGTGTAGATAATGCGATACGTCATTGATAATTGTGGATTTTTTGACAAAACTGGACACATTTTGGAACCGCTTAGTCCACTTTATATCGAGCAGCAGCCGCTTTAAGCAGCAGAGTAGGCCGTATATTTTTGCTGGCAATCGGCAAAAATGAAAATATATGTGTAAGAATGCCGCAAATCAAACACAAAAATACAAAATAATCAAATTTTACAATACAATACACGAGACAAGCGCTGAAACATTGATCAACAAAAGCAGTTAGGGAACTTATACAAGCTGGCTGGCTAGCTTCTTGTGGGATTCCAAGGTTAGCTAAGGTGTATTTCTTCTTCTTTGTATCGGCAAATCAACTGAAAGTAGCTCCCTACAAGGGAAAAAGGGAAGCATAGCCTTTGGTCTCATAAGAACACATATAAAATCATACCGTAATATACAGAAAATTACTAACTGATTTACTGACATATTTTAATTGGTGTCCAGTCATTGCTGGCAATGGCATGTATTATGAATTGCTGTACAAACTCTAGTCACTTTATAACAGCACATCATACGATTATGTTGAGTATGATACATAATTAAACGTTGATAGACTATAGCTTCATTGCTTTCATGTCTGACTCACGTATACTGACAGGTGAAGGCAGTATGGGCAGCCCTCCCCCCCAATAGACTGCGACTCAAACCAAATTAAATTTTACACGCATTAAATCTTTTACTAGAGTATAATTACGTATAATATTTTATACGCAGGCGCCTCGTGGGAAGCTCTTTATGTTGTTACAGTATCTAAATGAAAGAGGTATTATTAATACATCATGTATACAAGAGAAAATAACTGCATGGCCGATTAAGTAGCATAGCCATGTTCTAACTGATTTAGATCCCAAAAGTGGCAAAACCTATTGGCTATTACAAATGCACTATAATTAAAGCTAGCAACAGTCAACCTAATAATAAACAGTCGACGTACATCATTTCTTCTAATATCTGAAGTTGGCATCTCTGTGTCTCTACTAAATCTGTGGTCTCTATATCAAATCAACCCTGTTCTACCTCAGTTTAGTGGGTAGTCCTAGCTCCACCCACAAAACGGAAACATCCAGCGCTCCTCCCCCAGCTTGGCAGCAAACAAGCCCATGCAGCACACTTCCCAAGAAACAAGCGGCTTGTACTACTCTCATAAAGACATCTAAGCTAGAATTTGCAGCAAATAAGCCCAGCAAACAAACGGCTCCTATACTACTCTCAAATAAAGCGAAAGGAAAAAGCCAAAGCTAGAATCCGGGCCCAGCACTTCCTACATCCATATCCAGCTCCTCCCCCATGCAGCCTTGCAGCAAAAAAGCACAGCACACTGCCCAAGAAAGGAGCGGCTCCTACCACTCTCGAACAAAGCCAATAGAAGAAACTATATAGAGCTTCCGAGTCTCTTCTATTTTAGTTCTGTTAGTATGTTACTAGACAAAGCATCTATATAGCTACAGTATAATTATGTTATTACATGTGTGTATTCTTGTAAATGACAATACACAAGTATAGGATATATATATATATATATATACCACATTTAAGAGGAGGATATGTACCCGTATATCCTTCACTACAGTGGTTACTCCGAGGCGGTAGCTGGCATATCTGACTTATACCACCTGACCGCAGCACTATAGAAGGACCTCCCCCTAGCAACAATTCAGTCCACGATGCAGACTGCAAAAAAAAACAAGACTATACCGGATTTGTAGCCGTCAAAGAGCTAGTTGATATGAGCAACATGTCGATTCCTACAGATGCTCATGAGCTTCCTTGGTCCAAGCGTTGACCATTCAACGTCTCTTACTGGAGTTGCAAGCTCTTCTTGGATAAAATGTATCTAAATCACGCCCATGGACCCATGGAAGCTTAGCCATAATTATTGTTGGAGAGAAGCTTCTGCCGTCGCTTTGAGTCTTAGTACCGTCAAGCATGGCTCTTTTCTCTTTGCTTACTTTCTTGAAAAGGTTGAAAACTAAAAAAACAACTTGAAAGCTATGCATGCCTGGGGCTGTATAATATTTTTCTATAGTATTCTACAGCTGTTGACCAATGAGATCAATTAGTGGTGACGTAAGTGTGGTATAATGTAATGTTGTAGTTTGTAGCCCAGAGCAATCTATATAGTCATAGTTCCTTGCTAAATACTACAGTTGACTTGTCCTGTTGGAAGTGTGGTGTAACGTTTGTTGTGAGCTTATACATATACTTCTACTTTCTCTTTTATATCATCTGTAGGAACATAGATACATGATCCAAGTTACAGAAGTCGACTCAGTTGACCTGTGATGTGTATAGTGCTAGATCTAGTAATCAGATCCACGTTTGTTGTGAGCTTATTTGTATTAAATTCCTACGGTCTCTTTTATATCATCTGTATAATGCATTGATAAGTAAATAGATCTAGCTATAATTATACTGTCAACTCTAATTAATACCCTTTTACAAACCCCTACCCTATCCCAGGAGGGGGGTGGGTGGGGATTTGCATTGATACTTATACAATAATTTATGTAATACACCATTATAATTATAAAGGCACATCGATCGGGTTGACAAGCTTAGCTACAATGAGCACTCACGTCTAGCTATATTTACTCGTACAATAATTATGATAATGTAACACTACATAATTTGGTATTATGGACAAGACATCCAAACTATCATAAGCAATTCTTTGACACCAAAAACAAGTGTAAGTTAATGAAAATTGAGAATAGATTTCACATACCAGACTCTAGATTTATAGATCTAGTGGCTTGTCTTTTCTGTCTGGCTTTACTGAAGCTGCCAGCAAAGGTGCTTGTAATTGAAGCCTCAGCAGTGGGTGCTCTACAGACTGGACAGTCAGGACAGTTGCCATCTTGTACTGACTCTTGTATCAGTCCACACAGAATTGCAACACATGCAATAAGCTTAATATACATAACAGCTATAGATTGGCAATTGCAACTCCTAGCTAGGTCTACTGAAAAAATTAATGTTACAGATAATAATACTACTCACTTAAACAAACAGGAAGACGTAATTAATTATATAGATGTATCAATTAATTACCTCATGTGGGTGAGAATTGTTTCCTAACTTCTTCAAATACCATGGTCATTTCTTTTAAAAACATGACCTGGCCTTATGACTTTCAATGACAACAGACAAGTTCTAGGGTTATACAAGTATAACAATATTTTATTCAGTTATACATGCAAGCAGCAACTAAAAGCATAACTAACTCAAGGTGACATGATAATTATTTTCACAAGCATTAATTATATTTTTGCGAATGAGAGTAAAATCGCAAAAATGTGTACTCGCAGATAACTGTAAATTGCAATGAATCTCAACCACTGGGAGTGATTAAAAACCTCGTAAATCCGGACAAAAATTAATGCAAACTGAAAAAGAGGAGGGGCTGTCAGTATAATTATAGAATAGACTACTGCGCATGCGCAATCCAAGACTCACTGTATTGGAGAGAAAGTTGAGATAAAAGGCTATTCTAGCTAGCAGCTTCCCTTCTGGTCACAGTAATATCATAATACATGTATAAAAGTGTCTTCGTTAATGATATTCATAATCAATTAATAACATTCGTTAATCCGGAAATGTCATGTACTTCGGATGGGGTCTGGTCCGGCTCTATTCGGATTAGCGAGGTTCTACTGTAGTTGAATGTAATTTATTATTTGATTTAGATTACACCGACAGTGAGATTTTCCTTGCGATTCTTAATCAGCACACTCTCAACCCAGTGCTAGGAACGGTAGTAACGTGGTACTTGAGTGCACTAACAGGTATGCAATCACGTCAAAAGAATGGCTTCATGCATTGATAGTCCTGGAGTCATTATTTCGACTAATGGCATGTCGCTTTACAGCATAGGAAATGTGACAGCCTGCTCTTAATATCTATATGCACACACGTATGTTACAGAACGCAGCCTGGAAGAATTGAACCAATTGCTGCAACTATAAGTAAGCAGTATAATCATAGTTCCTTCACGGTCTAAATCACAATTCATAATTACAATAATAACGAGTGTTGCAAGCATGCGCTTGCTAATATATGCCTCTCGCCATGTTATGCTTTCGCTCAAGTGTTATAGTACTTTCTATAATGAATGTTACATTGAAGTTAGCTTATCTATAATTATATTAAACTTACTGAGAAGAAAAGACTACATGCATCTATTGTTGTTATCTATTGTTACAGTATTATGTGGCTTACCAGGACCTCAAGAATGAAGAAAATTGATTCTTCCAAGATCAGTTCAGTTACTATTGAGAAGAAAAGACTTGTGTACATGCATATTGTTGTTATATATGGTAGTGTTTTGGCTTACCAGGCTCAAGAAAAATATGACTCTGCCAGGAGAATCTGGATTCTGGATATTATTTTCTCACACGTGGGGAATGAGTGCGCATGTGCATTACATCCACAGTAAAGAGTGTGAGATCAATTTCACAAATGGCTACTAATGCTAGCTGTTTTAACAGATATTTTTTTACTCTTGTAGCTAACAAAAAGCTAGCGCTTTAGTGCAAGGCTAACTCATATGTTGAATAGAAAGTTTGTGCGAACAGATGATGCTATAAAAGATTCTGAAGAGACTGCAACAGCCTTCAAGTGAGTCAACCTAGCCATAACTCGAGAAAGAAACTTTAGTTTGCTAATCCACGAATCGAGAGCATGGCTAGAAGCCTATAGAAGCTGTTAGTTTTCGTCGTATTGCAACCGTTGAGCAGTTACAGCTTTAGTGCAGTCTATGCATGCAACAAGCAATGGACAAATTGGAAACTATAATTATATTGGATCCCACTGTGTTATACGTAATAAAAAAACATGTGGGAGCAACACGGAAGACGGTAAGCTGAAAACCCTGTTTAAGCTAGTTTTGTAGAAAAAAAGATGATGAATCACGAGTATTAGAGTTAGTATAACAATTTAATTGTCATTGCACACTTCACTGATGTGCAGATTTGATGGATACCATTGGCTGTAGGTCACATGATCAGCAATGTAACATATTCTGCCAGGGCAGTTGTTAGAAAATAAGCCATGACGTGCAATTACTGCATGGTCCAGATGTGCTATATTAATTGCACTGCTTCATTGTATAAAACCCCAG
Source organism: Halichondria panicea (assembly GCF_963675165.1). Classification (NCBI taxonomy): domain Eukaryota; kingdom Metazoa; phylum Porifera; class Demospongiae; order Suberitida; family Halichondriidae; genus Halichondria; species Halichondria panicea. The sequence goes on from NC_087377.1 coordinate 4,438,296, forward strand.
TGCTTGTGATGAATGATGTACGTGTACATCTACAGCACTTGACTTTCAGTTCAGTCAGGAGGTGATCTCCATAGCAGAAGAGATTGAAGCAGTAAGCGTCTGTTTGGAGATAGCTAGCAACCTGCCCAGAAATGTGGAAATAAGAGTTGTCTCACAAGATGGAAATGCCACTGGTATATATAACTATATAATCATGCAGTGTAGCCATGTTGTTCACTCCCCCTCTCTATATAAAGCCGAGGGACTACACTGCTGTCTACACCATGGTCGCGTTCCTCAGTGGAACTGCTCGTGATGGTCCAGGATCTCACATGTGCTTAGACATTAAGATATCTGATGATAGTATGGTTGAGATGAATGAGGTGTCCTGTTGACAGCACACTCTCTTGCTCCTAATGTCAACATCATCAATACTGCCACTGTTATTATCGTCAATAGTGATGGTATATAGGTGAAATACTGATGTGTGATCATTGCACAAATGTGGCGTTGGCTTGTTTCAATCCAATACAGACTCTGCCACTATTATCATGGTCCATAATAATAGTTATATATATCCTAACCGTTCGTTTACAGTTGAAAGTGGACCTATACAACTACACTTCATCTGTACGAGGGCCCACAACTGACAATGGTAGTGTAGAAGTTGAGTTACAGAATGGCTTCAGGTTCCTGGAACAACAGTATACTTACGTCATAGTAAGTTTTCCAAATTGTGTTACATAGATTCACCATAATATTAGGTGGGCAGCAATGGACATGTAACACTAAACGGATCCGCTACGTTTATTACTAACGTAGAATCGCTCCCTTTTTCTTCATCTCCATTTCTAGAGCCCCCTTCTTGTCAAATATCAATCCATCTATAGGGGAGGACTAGTATTCTACAGAGAGACCCAAGACGATCTGCTCTTCACACGAGCTACCAATGAAGTGAGGACTGCCTTCCCTAACCACCCCACCTTCACTCCTGTGTCCTTGTTCATTGCAACTTGGCTTCAAGTTCCACCCGTATCTGGTGATGGGGTTAGTTTAGTAACAAGTATGATCACCACAATTAATTATTCATTATTATACAGACGAATACTTTCCAAATCATTATGGCAACAGATGGTCAAGCTTCATTTGTCACCTTTATATACGATGACACACAATGGACAGACGATGGTTAGGATGGTTTTGCTCCACTGGCTGGAATCGATGGTAGTGATAATTATGGTTCGCTCTGTGGCTCTACCTGGGTCTTCGTCAAATGATAATTATCAGGAACCTCACAACCACTAGCAATGTGGAGGTGCCTGGTTTGTGGATTTACAGGGTGGATTCTTCAGACATCATTGCTCCTGCATGGAGGAACTCGCTAGCCACCATGTCATGCACACACACACACACACACACAAACACACACACAGTCAGCTTTACCGTGCAGCTACGCTTCGAGGCCGATAACTAGCAGCAACCACATGCACACACACACACAATGCATGACATTGGTGGGAGGAGACTTGTCTATCTTGACCATACCCATGTTTCAATCGTTATATGATGCATGCGATGTCCACTGAATGAATCTATACTCTTGGAAGCGTTTTAACGGAGAGTTCAAGTAGTGGAGCAAGCAAAATATTCGACATTTTCACTTAATTGTGATGTCACTGCAATAATGTGTTTACGTGACGATGTTTACCTCACTGTATATCAACAGCTATAGAGGCAAGTTGTTTCGCCGGTCAGTTTAGTTTACATTGAGTGTATATTATTATACCACGGTAAGTAAGCACTGTACGTACATGTATAGCTGTATATGGAAACAGTTTGGTTACTTAGCTAAAAACACTGTGGATTTTTGTCTAAACACAAGAATATTATGTAAACTACTGAACGTAGATCAGTAACACACTATAGCTACAAACATACGTATAGTTATGTAAGACAATGTGCATATGTCTTTTCATACAAAATTAATGTCACACATTCACAATTTCCCCACATCATTGCAGGTACAGAAACCATGTGTATCCAATGGTTACTACACTGGATACAACGACTAATTGTAATACTCATCTACGGAAGACCAATACAAGAAAATGGATGTCCCTACTGTCAGAACAGTTGCTATGTCACAATGTCTGGTGTGGTCCCGCTGAGGAGAAGGTGCCCCATACACCAAGACACACAAGACAGTTGAACAACGTCATGATCAACTCACAATAATCACTTATGACATTATTACGTGTATACATTATAATTATCCTGGTAATGGTCACCTAATTGAAATTGATGACTCGGCTAATTCATAACAGTTACACACCACACACAATGTTTTCCCTTGCCAATAGCTTAGAGCTACGTAGTGTATACCAATGTCACAGGGTCAATACGTACACTTAAACCATGTATTATTATTAATATAAATTATAGTGATGTGGACCAAGTACGTATATATGCAGTCTATTTAAATGATTAATCCAATGCACAGACATACCTCTTTTGTAGCCTAACATCATGTAAACGAGTAAAAATGGACGTCATGAATGTAAAAGAAATATCGGGTTAATTATTAAGCAAGTTCACGATTACTGATAATTATTATAGAGTCATCTGTTGAAGGATAGTTGGAGGTGATTCCGAAGGGGCGGCCTAAAAGGTGATTAGTATCAACCAGTGTGTGTGTGGGCACATCCCCATAACTATAACCATGCACCATAATAATTTTATAATCACATTCTTGGTACAGTACCGCGACTATGATTTAGTCTGACGAATCAGCAGCCCTTCTTTAGGTAAGACCGTCTGAACAGTACTCTTGTCTTGAGAAGGTTGATGACAAAACCTATGAGCAAATTCGTGACCTAACGCCCCTACGTATTTGTTAATTGTACACAAGCGCAGATATGCATCTCAACATCAACAACCTACTTCAATCTATTTGTGTTTTGCGTGTGGTGCTAACTCTGGTTATGCTTCGCAGCAGCTTCTATGTATGAAGCGTTTACCATGCATGTATGCGTAATGATATCCAAATTCGTTAAGCAATGTGCAGCCTCCAAGTTAACCACCTGACTGGACTTCTGCAATCTGATTGGTCAAGACGGAATTCTGGACATTATTGCAGTGATTCACAAGACTAATATAGTATTTGTATTAGTGTATATCGTCTTACTAGAATATTTTGCTGGTGACAAACCTTTGCGAATGAGCCAAATCAGAAGAAAAATTGACCCTTTGTTTTTGACTATTGCGTTCTGGTTTGTGTGTATTTACCCAGTTAGGTTTGCAGATTTTATTGTTGCGAATTGATCAACCCTCGCAAAGTTCACATAATTACGTTTGATATGTTAGTAACACAATAATTATTAGACAGGTTATAATGTAATTAACCTCCCATAAATGTATAATGTAGAAGTACATGCATGCATGCATCGATCAGTCTACTTCTACATTATACATTTATGGGAGGTTAATTTACAGTACACAATTTAATGAGCTTTCCATCTTGGAGCTCAATATCAGTTTACATATAATCACTAGGCTAGACTATTAACACACCATATTATAGTGGGTACATCAAAATTAGTTTTGGCCTGAAGAGTGTCCATATTTATACTGACGTTCTCCATAATTTTATATAGGGATGGTCCTTTATAGGAGGTTCCAATCTAAGTCTAAGCAACACTATAATAATGCTATGTCTGATGTATATTATAGCAGTAGACCATAATATATACATTGCCACGGGGTATTTACCACATTCTAACAGACTTCAGTGTGGTATCATAGTAACCATCAGTCCGCCCTAAGACCCCAAATGTAGTAAGACAGGTATAGTGCTATACCAGTTGCCTCATGAATATATCAGAGCTATCTAAGTTGTAAGAAGACAGTTTACCATACGATAAACACTTTAAATTATGAATATTTGGGTCAAACTAGCATGCATGAAGTTGTGTAAAATGATTGCGGAAAGTTTGAATTTTTGAGCAAGCTGTTCACCATCGATGTAGCAAGCTAAAAATTGATTGAACAATTAAGAAGGATCTGAATAACAATATATATTCAAGGTAAATGCCATACAAATGAATGGTGTTTGTAAAGCAGTTACACAAACTTTGACATAAATACACAACTTGGAAATAGCATAGAACACATAATAAATGACTTCAAGCCTTCTAGCTTGCTGCTAAGCATGCACATGCATCAGATGCACAAGTTGATAATTTAGGCAGTCACTGGTTCCTTTTACATCTGGAGATATACAGCCATGAGTTCCACCAAGCACAGAGACTATTCAGAATGAGCTATCTTAAATTGAATTTGTGCGCAAGATGTTCACACTATCTCAATCTAGTCCAAACTTGCTGAGTCAATACATTCCATATTAAACTAATTTGTCTCCTAGTAACAAGTTCTAGTTCAGTAAATGGCCTGTGTTATATGAGCTTTGGAAATTCAGAAAAAATCACCCTTCACTACAATCTGGCAGAGTTGTTGGGTGTCATCATTATGAATCTCATTATGTATTATGAAAACAATGTTTTTGTGATGTCATCCTTATGAAACCATTAAAATACTTGCGTAGTATGTATTTCCTGTCTTGTCTTACAAATACTGAAAAGTTGGGGGTCTTAGGGCAGACTGCATGCACTATAATACAAGCAGACACATCCAAATAAACATTATTATACTACAACACAGCTTCTCTTAAAGCTCATTTAGCGACAAATGTCAGATTTTTGACAGCTATAGTATAAGCTAGGAAGTATACACTGAGGCAGACCACTATATACAGGGGGGCAGAAATGAACGGTAAAGTTAACACACATACATAATGTTCCACTGATTAACAACAATATACTATATTATGTTTATATAGTACAATACATGCAGCAGTGAATTTGTGATAGATGTAGCAGTTTGAAATGTAGCAGTTGAAAGTAGCAGTTTGAACTCTAGAATTAATGTGTATACGTGTAGGTACTGTCGAGACAGTGAAGGTTGCTTGCTTTCTATTTACTGTGGTGGCAATTGTGATGATATTGGTTGTGCATGGTTGTAATTGTTTTCAAGAGGAAAGAAGTTAGCAAGCCAGTGCAAGCTCAGGATGAGAGTGGGGGAACTCAGATGGACGGCCTCAAATGTACATATAACGGTATACACACTGATTCTGAACAGTATATTCAAAGAACAGCCAAAAAGAAATAATTTAAAAAAGAAGAAAAAGCGGAAAAACAAAGAGAGAGAAAAACACATAATAATATTATTATTATGACATGATTCATGTATAATGAAGGAAGCTACAGGGGCGTAGCCAGACTTTTGAGACAGGGGTTTCTGCAGAAAAATCAGCGGCGCGATAGCGCCGCGAAATTTCTGAGGCCACGCCCACTTCCAGTACCACACCCTCTTGATTGGGGCACACCTACTGTTATTGACTATATATTGTTCATGACTTTTTTACATGTTTGTGAGAAGCTAGCTAGCTATAGACGTAACATACTAGGCATGCAGGTGCCAATTGTGTATTGCTAGTCTAGCTGAGCAACAATTAAATGTCATTTACCTGAGAGGTTTCATGTGGCTGAGATTGTTCTAAACTTGTACTTGTACACTTCCTGAATAAAGTTGTACTTAGAGCTGAGTCTGAGAATACTGGAGCATTCAGGATTGATACTAGATCTAGAACTTAAGTCTTGGTCTTCTTTGTTTGAGGTAGCTAGCTAGCTGAGACTAACTAGCTGAGACAAAGCCAAAGTGAAACGCTTCACGGTGCTCTGATTATTGATTTGCAGCCACGTGTGAAAAGATGGGCAGGGCTGCATGATTTCAATTATAGGGAGCCCTGCCCAATTTTCTCAGCAGCTCCTGGGGGGGTTTCTGGGCAACCAGGAAACAATGGTAGCTACGCCCCTGAGCTAGATACATGGTGCATGTATGAATAATGGTGTCAGTTTGAACAGTGAATTGTTATATAAAGGCCTGCATGTGCATGCTTGCTAAATTAAGCTCATGCTTAGTATAGTACATATCGTATTCTATATACCGAGATTACGCTCACCCTAATTACATGCTACACAGCAGCTACAGGTGGGATGAGCTTAATTTCGAAACGGTATTTTGTCTCGAAATCAACCACCCATGTGTTTGCCTCAAAATTACGCCCACTCATTAAGAAACTATTTCTTTTCTGTCTGTGTCTGAGGCCTGCATGCCAGCTATATAAGCTCCTGAAATACAATACATCATGCAGTTTAATTATACATCATAGGTAAAGTGGCTAGGTATCACACGAAGGTATACTAGTCAAGAAACTTTTATACGAGTGTTAAATTTACATTATTACAGTGAAACATCCATTCTTTTATTATTATGACTTTACAGCCGGTATAACGATATGTAATGTTTGTGAGAAAGGCTGGCTGACAGACTGTGCTGCATGGTGCAACACAGTTGACATTTAACTATAATTACATGTTGAGCTATGAACATCTGTTGCACGGGCACATTAAGTGATAAGTATATACATGGGTTGTCAGAGTCAACGTTTTGTTTAAAGTGCTCCCAGAAATATTATAGTGATAGACATTATTCTTGATTAGAGTTAGTGGAGCGCTGGTGTCCGTGGTAGGCATCGAGTTCCACAATACGATTGAGGTTTGTTGTTACAACTGAAGCGGGTGCGACCATGCAGTAACAACATTTTTACGTGGTCTCTTATGTTAAAATTGTCTGATACTTCCTTCAATGACTTGACTAGAAACATTACAATTGTCTTGAATTTCAAACCAGTACATTAGTGGTAGTAGATTAAATTTGGACAGCCTCGATCTGTACGAGCTTGAATAACAATTTAAATTTTAACAATTTTTAATTACTCCCAAAGAGCAACCATGCACACGCCATATGACAGCCAAGAGCTCAGGTCTGGATTGAAAGTACAACGTAAATCAACTTCTCAGGAACGGCCACCTCTCTACTCCGTACAATGGCAGCTTTCTAAGTCCCCAATCGCAATGAGCTATATTATAATAACCTCCCAGAACTGACATCCACACCCAGAATTAGCAGAAAATTATTACTACGATAGTGACAATCGTGAAAACTTAAGTCTCTCTACAGCCTTTTCAAAGCTTTGTATAGCTAGAGTAAGAAAAGGTCCAAGGTTCATTTGATGCATACATGACTCGTCTGTGGTTGTCAATCAAAACCTATCAACAAAAAATCATAATTGCATCCAAGCAAACACATGCACACAACAATAGCACACACAGTGTTCACTTGATGGCCATAACCACTTGACCATCGATCATCTTCATGTACTTCTCGAGGTTATAGGGGCCACTGTACTCCGGGTCAGCCTTGTAGGGGACCAGCTCAACACGAGAGAAACCAGCTGACTTTAGAGCCATGACAACCGCTTCATAATCCCATACACATACTTCGAATTTGAAACCTTTAATTGTTGACGCCATTTTCCTCGGCACACGTACATCACCGCTCCATTCATCAAGACGAATCACTCGTTGGTCAAATGTTTCAAGCTTTTCTTTAATTAGATGCGTGCTCTCTCTACCCAATGAGCAAGATATCGAACAAAATTCTCCACCGGATTTCAAGTTCATATAAACACAATTAGCAATACCGAGAAGTTCATCAAAATGCTCAGCAAAACAGAACAAATGCGCAGCCACGCAAACGTCAGCTTGAAAAATCTCCCTAGGAACCTTGGCATCATGACAGACGTACTCAATTCGTCCATCTTGTACACCTGCCTCCACGTCCGACTGTCTTGAGAGGTCCAGCTGTTTCTGAACAATGTCTACTCCCACCACTTTGCTGGCTCCGTACTCTGAAATAAACCTCCTAGCTTTAATCCCCAGCCCACACGGTAGATCCAGTACAGTCTTGTCCCTCAGATTAGGCAAACAAGCGTATAAATTGAAGTATTTGGCAGCAACTGCAGGAATATTACGATCCGATATAACAGATGTATAAGTGTCCAACTTGTCATCAGAATGGTAGTCTTCCAACATTGCTTCAGCAGCCATTACTTGCTAGCTAGAATGTCTCTAGCTATAGACAACAACAAAGGAGCATGCTATCAACTTGTCAATATTGATCAATGTTGATATTGGATTGTGTGGTAGATTGGAGTGTCATGAATGCGATTATCCTTTGCTGAGCTGTACCCTACATTTAACAGGCTGAAGGACACTATAGATCTATAACCTTTTTGGCTAACTATAGAGCTAGCAACATCATTCAACATCGTTACATTATTATTTTGTATTTTCAAGTTGATGAATTCGCAACAAAAAAATCTAAAAACAAAAATACGATCCTTGCCAGAGCGCAAAAAATTGTTCAGCTGATTTGGCTCAGTCACAAAGGTAAAATATTCCATGGTATCTACAATCAAACGTAGCAGTACAAGGGGAAAGTACCCATCCTACAATGCAATGTAGTGAACAGGAAAACTACAACTGAGCCCAACAATACAATAGGAGATAAACCACAAGAGCTTACCCTGTTAACTTTGTTGTTCTTTGCGTATATCCTCTTTAATACCAGCCACGATAATATGATTGTACAGCGTCTGTGGTGGATAATAATGAGAAACACAATCATGCATTTGGTTTGTAAGTGTGTGACTTAGCAAACGAGGAGATTTTGTGGCAACTAAAACCATTCCTCCCCAAATGCACAAATGCATCAACATGATATGGTAATGATAACGAGTGCTGCAAGCTACGCTGTGCTAATGCTTCTCGCCATTTTGCTTTCGTTTAAAAACTATTAAGAGTTATGGAAGAGGTAATTATAATTATATAAGTTATTGTTGACAGAATTGAATTCCACACAGTCATTATAGGAGAGGAGCTTAATTAATGGATGCCTCAGTGGAGGTGCCAAAATAAACTATAGCTTTTTATACACACATTATTATTTTTGTTTTTTTAGAATCCAGGGAAATTCAAATAGTGGGTAATGATCGACTATGATTGTTATTAAAAACGATCGATGCCAAAAGTAATGGCTGCATCAGCGGAGCCTTGCAGCTCTCTTCTCACTCTTCCAGCTACCATTGCCAGGGTTTCATCTAGTGGGGGTCCCCCCCAAAAGAGAGGCGAAAATAGGAGGGGAGAGAGAGGGAGGGGGGGGGGGGAGAGAGAGAGGGGGAGAGAAAGGGGTACTATACACAACATTATCTAGACACGATCTTTTGCTATACATGTAGCTTTGCTAGAGGATGATAGGTCATCACCTACGTCTTATCACCATTGCTTTTGTATATAATTAGTACATGTGGTTTCTACAGTGTTTTATAGATAACGGTCCACAATTTCAAACCAGTTACATGGAGTTGCCTGTCAATGCACATTGCCAGGAGTACATCGCTAGTAGGCACCAACAACAAACAATATAGGGGGTGTTGTGACCGGGAGTGGGCGTGGCCTCACATTTTTCGCCCTCACGCGCGCGTTTTTTTTTCAAACTTCCCCCCAAACTTAAAATCCTGGATGAAACCCTGATAGCGTTCTATAGTGCAGAGCAGCTACTAAGTAGAGTAGCAACACTCTATTGAAAAGTTTTTCTAGCACTAAAATACGATGATGCATCTCATATAATTATAACACATGTGTTTTGCTGTGCAAACACACCAAGCTCATATATGTGCCAACTGTCCCGAATTGACCGGGACTGTTCCAGATTTAGCACGCCTTGTCCCGAACGGAACCTGCTATTCACCTCAGATATACAAACATGCGCAGTGAGCTAGTGAAGCCACCATGATTGAGAGCTGAGCTGTGATGCTACTGGGACGTCCCCGCAACAATTAATATCTTCTTCCATGTATATAGGAAAACATGGAAGAAGATATGAAAATCGGATTAAATCATTGTGAATTCGTTTGGCACAATGGCAGCTCCCGTGTTTTGTCCCTGAAAGTTGGCTGGGGAAGTTGGCACCTATGGCTATGCAAGCTACTGATGGCTACCTCATCCTTGTAGAGATCACCATCTATCTTGATGAGGTTCTGCAGCCGGGGCAGGTTGGTAGGCAGTGTCCATTGCTTGTAGATTAACTGTTGTGAGCCAAGTGCGCATGCGTGTAGTAAAAAGGGTGGGGCTGCTTGCAAGAAAATCACTCAGAAAGTAAGGAGTTATCCAACTCTGTTGAGGCCTCCCATAGGAGGGAGCTTAAAGCTACATGTTAAACTGCTATATAAGTCAGCAACAGGCTAGTCCAGGAAGAACTGTCTGCTTTAGAGAAGATCATGTGGGTGAACGCACTCCCGATACATCATTCTACAAATCAGTACAATTTCACAATATTTACCAAAAATACAACAAAACGGTGCAAATTATATACTTGTTCGTTTCAATTTAAAAGTTTTATAAACAGAAGTTTCGTGTGAAGATCGTCTGTGCAGTATTTTAGCATATCCAGTGGGGTCTCGATAGTCACTGTAACCTTCATGGTTGTGCTTTGGCGGGTCACTGTTGAAATGATCAGTAACTTGTATTTCATTTCTCAGTCCATAAGCGAAATTGGTTTCCGTGGCTACTTGTTCAGCTTGTAACTGATCTTCAGCACTTATCCTGTATGCAGCATTTTCTTCCATAGCAACATCCTCAGCAACGGTCTCAGCAAGTTTTTTTTGTTCTTTGGCCGAGTGGACGTGATCATACTCTACAAAATAGAGCACACCCTAACTTAGAGTGAACTATCAATTGCATGCTTACTGTGTTCATCCTCAGTGATGGGGACTAGCTCCATGTTCAGTTCCACGTAGCCCACTATGGTGCTCAGAACTTTCTCCAACTCGGCTGCTAGCTCATCGAAGGATGGCCTCTCGTCAGAATCCTCGTACCAACAGCTGGTCATCAGCGAGAACCTGTAACGAAGAATTCAACATGATTATATAGACAGAAAATGTTTACAGTATAGTTAAACACAACATTACAATCGAAAAGTTGCCACGACATGTTTAAATATTAATGTCGAAAATTTCCTACATCTCTGTGGAGCAGGAAATATTTTGGGGAGGTTCTAGCTTCGATTCCAGGCCGAGTTTTCGCTTTTATAACAGTTAGGCGAACAACTAGGCCTGGTACTAGTTGTCTGCGCATGCGTCAGTCGTTCGTCAGATTCTGACGAATGGATATTCTCGTTCACTCCCCTTCTCTCGGGAGAAAGGGACTGGCAAGCTGCCGTGTTGAGGGTTGTCCCAGTGCGTGAGGAATGTCACGCTGCCACAAGAATGTATACGTCACAAATACCGTATAGCGCGAAATTTTCGAGGCACTTATATTTCGTGGATTAGCCTCTAAAAGCTATTTCGTTGCACAATGTTCGTGGAATGACTGCTTACCGGAAGCCACGCCTTTAAATCTATGCATGCTATAGCAGGTAATTCAATTTTCGTGGACTTAATTTTCGTGTAGGATTCTAACCCACGAAATCCGCGAAAATTAAGCCCCTCGAAAATTTCGCGCTATACGGTACTCATGTGCCACCGCCCACACGCTGACTATTACTGCACAAAATATTACCGGCCTCCAGTATAAGTACATTCACTGGCGGTCTGTTATCGAGGCTGAACTAATATCACCCACGCATTACGCATTTTGTGGTTTGTTCTAATTGCATTCCAACAGGACAACTCTCAACACAGCAACTTGCCAGTCCTTGTGGTTTATTAGACTCCTCCCACACTGTGGGAGCGGCCTTCGATGTGGACGAGCCTGTGCTTTTTTTCCTCTGCTGTGCTGTACTGTACCCCACTCCCCCCCAGCACTTAATGATATTTATAACACTATTGTGTGGTCGGAGCGCTCCCATAATGGTATTCATAGTTGGTTTGTGGTTAATTAGGCTCCTCCCACACTGCTTTGAAGTGGACGAGCCTTTTCCTCTGCTGTACTGTACTGTACCCCCTCCCCAGCACTTAATGATATTCATAGCGCTGTTATGTGGTCGGAGCGCTCCCATAATGGTATTCATAGTTGTCATGTGGTTAATTAGGCTCCTCCCACACTGCTTTGTTGTGGACAAGCTTTTTCCTCTGCTGTACTGTACCCCCCCAGCACTTAATGATATTCATAGCACTATTATGTGTTCGTAGCGCTCCTATAATGATATTCATAGTCCCTGTGGTGTATTAGGCTCCTCCCGTTTCGTGCTTGTGTGTGTGTGTGTGTGTGTGTGTGTGTGTGAGTGACGACGAGGACACAGAAGACAGAGGAGGAGGAGGAGGAGGAGACAAGCTGGTGGATGGTATGGCTCCAACTCCGGAACAAAGGAAGCTGGCAAGGCAGGATGGATTACGAAAAGCTAAGTCCACTGGGAAATATCCCGAGTTCAAGGGTGTAGTTGGTGCTGCAGATAAAGTTAACCCCTCTAACACTATAGACTTTGTGAAACTATTGTGGCCAGATAGCTTGTGTGAGCACATAGCCGAGCAAACAAACCTGTATGCCACACAGTGTGGTGCTAAAAGTTGGAAGGGTACACATAGAGACGAGATTTGGGTATTTATTGGCATAATACTGGAGATGGGTATTCATAGGCTCCCCGAGTATACTGACTACTGGTACACAAATCGGCTCTTAGGAGTACAGGCTGTTAAAGACACCATGCCTTTCAATAGATTTAAATCCTTGCGGCGCTATCTCCATTGTGACGACAATACGTGCATAGTTGATAGCAGAAAGATAACAAGCAAGATACATACAGTTTTGGAAACGCTCAGTACAAACTACTTGGCCAAATATCATCCTAGCCAAGAGCTTTCCGTAGATGAAATGATGATTAAGTACAAGGGTAGAAAAGGGGGTAAAATTCATATGCCCAGAAAGCCTGTAAAGCTAGGTTTCAAGGTGTGGTGCTGCTCTTGTTCTTGTTGTGGGTATCTATGTACGTTTGATGTGTATAGTGGTAGGCTCACCGGTTCTTCCGGGAAAAAGGTGTCAGAGAACGGACTTCTGGTGAGGATAGTGAAGCAATTAGTTGAGCCTTTTCATACAATGAATCATGTGGTCTACATGGACAACTTTTATACATCTGGTCCGTTGATTGTATACTTACGTAAGCATGACGTATTCGTAGTGGGTACAATGAAAAAGTCAGCCGCTGGTTTTCCCTCAGGTGTGGTACCTCATAAAGGTGAGTATGTATCTAAGACTGTGGATGATATCTGTTACTTTGTGTTCAATGACCGTAAGGTGGTGTGTTTTGCTACTAATGTATTTCCTGAGACAATGCCAGACGCTGTGTTCAGATTGCAGGCAGATGGTACTCTATGCGCACAGAGTGTTCCCCCTTGTCTCCCTACCTATAACTTGTATATGGGAGGGGTTGACAATACAGGGCGTATGAGGAAGACGTATGGATATGATAGAAAGTGTCGCCGGTATTGGTTCAGGATCTTGTTTCATTTTGTGGATATTACTGTTAATAATGCGTATATTCTGTACAAGCACAATTGTGTGAGGGTAGGTGAAAAGCCTAAGTGTTTGAAAGGGTTTCGTTTGGAAGTGATTGGTAGTCTGTTGAGTATGTCACGTACATGTGCTAGAGGTGTGTCTGGTCTCAACCTTGGTAATCCTCCCTCGCAGGACATCCGTGTGAGTGTCAGCAGAGTGGGACTGAGCAGAGGTAGATGTCAAATATGTGTGCAAGACAGGATACCCAGCAAGGAGCAAAAGCACACAGCAATGGCTTGCCCCAACTGTACCATCAGGATCTGCCATGAACATGCTATTATATTGGACATCAATGTAGTAAACTAGACTAGGTGTGAACGTGCTAATAAATATTAATTGTGTACATGTCATTTTCAAGTGTTTTTTCTCTCATCCAGCTGCTTGTCTTTCAAGACTAGACCTGGTTTTCCAACACAGGATAACGCGTACGCGAGAGCAGAAGAGAAGGTAGCAGCCATTACACAACTTGGACTAGATTTCTTTTTTCAATGACATCATTATAAATGAAAGGATATCAATGTTTTACAAACTAATGCGGAATAAGAATACTGATAAATATACTGCAATTTACGATTACCCAGATTCTGGGTAATTCTGGCGCATGCGTAAACAGTGTATACCAGGCCGCCTTTCTCAGCGGCTTGGAATCGAGGCTAAGGTGTTATCAACGAAGGGGTACAAGGGTAGCTAAGAAACGGGGGCCTGAGGGTCCTGGTAACAGTAACAATGCTCCCATTGGTCAGGGAGAGTATAGGTATCTAAGGGAACGAGAGGTAACCAGTTGCCAGGCTTCACTCTCAAGCTGTTTACATAACTGTAAAGTGCATGGCCTCTCGGTTCTCGGAAATACTTCTCAAAGACTCTACTCCTCAGACTATGGATGGCAAGACCAGGGCTGTCTCGAATTGGAGGCACAAACGCTGTGGCAACAGTACTGTTGGAGGCTTGAGCAGCTCCACTACGGCAGCCCCTCCTCCAGTTTGCACGGGAGAAAGGCAGGCAGGTCTGGCCTGGGAACCCACTCTGACAAGGACTGGTGTAACTGCAGGCGGGTCCGACCTAGAGCTGGTCTATACAGTATAGTGACAGCAAGCAAGCATAAGCATGGTTGCAGAAAACGTACGGTTAGTTTGTAGCCAATGTAGCCAAGCATTCGTATATGGCTTTGTGGTAAGAGACAATAGCTAGCTAGGTTTCATGCAAACAGTTCGGCATTTGTGGCAAGAAATTGCATGGTTAGTTCCAAAGTTAGTGCATTATTATACTACAGGTGTGTATACTACAGGTGTGTGTGCAGAGGCAATAATTATACATGTGCATTATTATTATTAAGTGTTCAGTTCAACGTTGTATATAATTCAACGTGGTAAATTAATATTCGGCTGTGTTGGTTGATGAAGAAAGTTCAAACCACAGTTTAAGTGTAATGGCCCCTAGCGGGAACTCCTCAGTGTGGGGAAGGTGTGGGCCGGTCAGTGGCCAGTAAAGGAAACTCCAAGTGTACGGAAACCCCTCAGTGTGGGGAAGATGTGGGCCGGTTAGTGGCCAGTAAAGGAAACTCCCAAGTGTATGGAAACCCCTCAGTGTGGGGAAGGTGTGGGCCGGTCAGTGGCCAGTAAAGGAAACTCCAAGTGTTGTAGACAGAGTCCCCTCAGGGTGGGAAGGCGGGGGACGTTCAGTGGCCAGTGGAGGAAATGCTATAAGTGTACGGAAGGTGGGGGGTCAGTCAGAACATGTTACATTGAACCCAAGTCCCGCCGCGCCCCTAACCAATTTACTCTGGCCGCCCAGTCCCCAAAAAATAGCGATGGACCGAAAATGTAGAGGAGATCGAAAAAAAAAATAATGATAGGTACCATTGCCATGGTGAATAACCTATTGGACAACAGGCCAGTGATGGAACGTGGAAGAATAATAGTTAACCCGAACTTCACCGGTCTAGGCCTATATACTCATTGTAGTGGCAGTAGGTTTATGGTTTCCGCGTCGGAAACCCGTTGTTATGGAAGGTCCCTATAATTATTATAATTAGAGTGTCATTGTGGCACAGTCATGCAGGTCAGTCAGTATGATCACTGATGTGTTTCGTTGTGAGGGGGGGTACCCTCCGCTAGGATCAGGCAGTGTTGTGGCTGGAAAGGACACCCTAAATCACGGTGCCAGGTTATGGCGGCAGTTGGGGGGTCAGGTGTGACAGGCATGGGAATGATAGTTCCACTGGCCCTGCCAGTTGGAGCCAATCCCATAGAAAGTGGTCAAGCGGATCGTGAACTTATCGTTGGTGGGAGATGGGAGATCTCAGGCCCGAGGTATGAATGAAGGGGAGGAGAAAAGTTCTGAATGTGCTTGTGTTGCCCAAAAACCAAACAGTATAGACGTATCAGGCAATGCATGGGTCTTGTGTTTCGCCGGATGTTAGGGCGTTTCCACATCCGGTGCACATCCGGTGCCGTATAAGCCACCTGATCTGGCCGATGACACTGAGAATATCCCGGACAATCCACCAAAGGCCGACTGGAAATGGCGAGGGGGTGATACAAAGCCGGGGGTGGTGGCTTATCGTAGTGAAGGCCAGGGCCCACGAGTTTGGTATGGATAAGCCAGTGTGACAAATGCCATTTTGCTCACATATAGTTTGGCTCAGAATGTGCAAAGGGCGGATGAGATGGGTCAGGTCATGTCTGGTGGGTACCAAAAGGGCTCACCCAAACTGAGACAGATACTCGTGTTTGTAGATAACCTGGATAATAGTGTAATGAGTGTCAAGTGTAAAAAAAAAAAAAAAAAAAAATGTATACATGTACATGTACATGTATGCGGTGTGTGGTTATAGAATATCAACGACTGGGGTTGTCCGACCATTATATAAATGGCTATAACCGGGAGTTGTGACTCAGGTGAGACACATTTCCCACCCTTAATTATACTTAAATTATATTAGGCCTTGTCCGCCCTCGGGTGAGACCAGTAGGGAGTGGGGAACATTAAGTTGTATCTTCACTCACTACCCTAATAAGATGGCAGTTTTAACTATAGAAATGTACCTTTGTACGGGGATCTTAGCTGTTGGGAGAAGGTTGGGTTGAGTGGTTACAAGCAATAGTGACTCCATTGGTGTGGAATCATTGAAAATCAATGTTGGAGGATCACCCTGAGAACTTACCATGAGGGGGATCTAATAGTTTTGTATGTTTCAGATCAGGTGTGTGTCCCTTCGGCTAGACGATGCAGCATCCAGTTAGTATTTGGAAAAGGAAGTGCAGAGGATTGCCATTTTAAAGTGAGCAGATTAGGGGTTTTTCCCAAGTTAGGGAGGTTGATTGTTGATATCTCTCGGATGGCAAGAGTGTTAATGACGGAATCGACCCGGAGTTGTGTTTGTTAACGTATATGGCCAAGTGGATGACGTTGTGAAAAGATTGTTGGATTAGGCCAACCTAGCTACAGGTTTGGTCCGGTGGTACACCCAGTGGATCAAAGGTTGTGGGCCATGGAATGACATGAAAGAGTCTTTATGGACGCAGTATTGTTATTATTTTGGGGCTGAGATCGGCACCCAACACTGTGACCGAGTGTGGATGGTAAAGCGTCTGGGGGTTGCCACTGTCACTGGTAAAATAGTGTGTTAAATAGTGCTGGTGGCACCGCTTATTGAATATGTGTGGCACTATAATTATTGGGACGAATTTATTGTGTGTGGAGCAGATAACTGTGCAATCAGTGGCTTACAGCTGAAAGACATTTGCAGACCTAGCAAAAGAGAAGCAGAAAGTCCCATTTACATTTCTGGGGTTCAAAATTAACTCTGTAGAGGAGCAAGTTCGACTGCCGATGGCAAAAGTAGGGTGTTGTTGGAAGAGTGAATGCAATGTAAAAACCAAAAAAAAAAAACCAAAAAAAACCAAAAAACCAAAAAAACCGGAGTTGCTGTCAATCGTTGGGGAAGCTGCAGCACACAGCAACAGTAGAGTTTGGTCGGGATTGCTTGACCAAAGTGCCGGTGTCAACAAGTATAAACTAATTGAATGCTGGAGCTCATTCAGAGTTTTGTGTGGTTGGAACGGTATAAAAATGTTGGCTCTCTAAGCAAGTTGGTCCTCACAACAGTTCTAGCTGACGTCCGAGGCCTCAGGCTGCAGGGGTTGTGTGGCATTCTACGAGGACGAATGGTGTCAACTGGCATAGAGTATACTAAAGTAGAGGATAAAACATAACATGGCGATCAAGGAGTTCGTGTCAATTGTGGTGGCGGCGGTATTGGAGGGAAGGCACTGGGAAGAGCGATGGTAAATTGTCGATGAAATAACCAAGTGGTGGTAGCAGTCATCAAGAGTTGTGCGTGTAAAGACGCTTTTCTCATGCACCTATAATTATGGGCTTTAGTGGACAATTTGTCACGAGATCGCTTATCTGATTTTCGCCAGGCACATCAAGAGGCTCAGTGTCTTCCTGTCGAGTACTACCGAGATGTTTGTCCGTAATGGTTAGCCAAGTTCTCCAGAAGAACCTACAGGGTTGGACAGAATAAGTAGAGACTTATGTACATTGTATGGTATTGTGAATGGGTGTCAAAGTAAATAATGTATAGTTATGTGTACATGTATCTTACGGCTTATCCTACGGTGTGCACAATAAAAACATATCTGTCAGCAGACTGACATGATTTTGAGGACCCACTATAGACTGGCCAAGAGGCCGAAACTGCAACTGGTCTAAAAGAGAATACGCAGACTGGGAGTGTGTAGTAGCTCAAAGCGGGTCAGTTTAACAGTAAAATTTGTAAAAATAATGGTGAAAGCAGCTCGGGCAAATAGGGGAAACTGAATGAGCCAATTATGTTGTGCATGGGGATGCAGTGCATGTACTGTGTTTTTGGAATCAGAGATTTGAAGATAGGGCAATCAAGAAATGGTAGATAATACGTTCCAGGCTTACTGTAATATAGAACCCGGCACTAAGAGGGCAGCGATGTCATCAAGGTTGATAGAAGGAGGGACTCTCATGCACTCTTCATGAATGGAGAGACACCATCTCACACTGGCAGTGGCATAAGGTTTTATTATGAAGTATTCAGCATCACTGCATATTGTCATTGTTAACCATCACATCATGTAATTATGATGACTGAGTAGTAAGGTGTATAATTATATTAGTGATAAAAAAGGAATATGGGGGGTTATATACTTGGAGGGAAAGGCAAGCCTTTTTAGTGGAGGGTTTAGGCTGTCAGGCATCCTAAAATTAGGCCATCCAAGTATATTTTCGCAATGGATGGAGGGGAAAAATAGGGCCAGTATATTCTAGGCCATTAGATATATTTTCAGGCAATGTAAGTGATGCTATGACAGCAGGATTTATAGGTGGCAGGATCTGCAGATGATATATGCCTACCGGCACTCCCCCCACAATAGGAGCCACGTGGAGCTATCCACATGGTTTTGTGTGTCTTAGAAAGTATATCAGATCAGCGAAACTAGTTAAATGCTGTTTAACGCCAGTTAAACATAGTTAACTAGGGAACGGCTTCGGGGGTGTGGTCCAGAAAAGATAAAAGGGGAGGGGCTGCTCGGGTGCAGTATCACCGTAAAGGTGTTATCAACGAAGGGGTACAAGGGTAGCTAAGAAACGGGGGCCTGAGGGTCCTGGTAACAGTAACAATGCTCCCATTGGTCAGGGAGAGTATAGGTATCTAAGGGAACGAGAGGTAACCAGTTGCCAGGCTTCACTCTCAAGCTGTTTACATAACTGTAAAGTGCATGGCCTCTCGGTTCTCGGAAATCCCACCCACCCACCACCTTTTTTGTCCCATGAGTAGGAGTAATGTTGTCTACTATACTTACCTCATCAGGGGCGGATCCAGGAAAAACAAAAGGGGGGGGCTAGCTAGAAAGGGAATTTTTTGCAAGATTTGATCTTTGAACTTTTATATTAACGAGTAGAATACGTTGACCTCTGCACTTACTTTTAATACTATGGTGATACTGTACTGATCAGATGTACGTACGTACGTACAGCTAGCTAGCTAGCTAGGTACGTCCAGCTAGCTACCCTAGATCCTTTATACTCCTAGTACAGTAGTAGCTGTTGTCTAGCATCTCTCAAGTGATTTCAAGTGAGTCTACAGATGCATAATTGGTGGCAAAATTGTTGTAGAGTCAGACTACAACACATGGTAGTTTTTTCAAAAGGGGGGGGCTTCAGCCCCTCAAAATCACCCCTGGATCCGCCCCTGCTCATGGGACCAGTGCTGGAGGCATATTTAGTTGTATGTATGGGCAAGATCCTGCTTCTCAGTTTAGAGGGTTTAGGCTGTCAGGCATCCTAAAATTAGGCCATCCAAGTATATTTTTTCGCAATGGATGGAGGGGAAAAATAGGGCCAGTATATTCTAGGCCATTAAATATATTTTCAGGCAATGTAAGTGATGCTATGACAGCAGGATTTATAGGTGGCAGGATCTGCAGATGATTTATGCCTACCGGCACGCCCCCCACAATAGGAGCCACGTGGAGCTATCCACACGGTTTTGTGTGTCTTAGAAAGTATATCAGATCAGTGAAACTAGTTAATGACCATAAACGTTGTTATCCGGATCCGCCAGATACCGGCAGAAGATTAGCGCATGCGCAAGCAGTCGATACCAGGCCCACTCTTTGAGGAAGTGCGGCCTGGGATCGAGGCTATTTCAGCGTTCAAATTCAGAGGAGGTTGGTCACGATTGTTAATTAATCTTCTAATTTTCTTTGTAACCTCCAATTCCGTGGTAACTTGAGAGAAAGTAGCTATATCCTAGCTAAGCCAAAAGGCTGCAAACGATCATAGCTTTTATACTAGTAGGAAATGATGCTAACAAATAATCAATACTCAGTGATACTAGAAAGTGAGTAGCATAGTCATACTCGAAGTAATAAGCCAGAAACTAAGATTAGTAACAAAGTTCCAGTTGTTGCTGCACTTTCCTTGTTTCTTTGACTCCTGTCTTAATATAGCAGGTGTAGCAACGATAGTTTTAAACTACTACGACTCCTAGACTAACAGGAGACGTAATACAAGACAGATAAACGCTCAAGAATGCGAGATAAAAGTGCTGACTCAGCGGGTTGGTAGGTTGGGGTTCTTTCAATGGCTTCTGTGCATTTACTGTAGGAATTGGAGGTTACAAAGAAAATTAGAAGATTAATTAACAATCGTGACCAACCTCCTCTGGTTCAAATTGTTGTACAACAACAATCTGGGAGGGAGCGTGCTATCAACTTGTGAATGTTGCATGATATTGGATTCTGTGGCAGATTGGATAGTATCATGAATGCGATTATCCTTTGAAGTTGTGCTGAGCTGTTCAATTAGGACACTTAAAAAAAAAAAAGGTTTAAAACAAGCTATACAGCATGTAGGACTGAGTAGTATCCATTGGTAGACCCTCTGGACTATCTTGGTAGCCATAGAATATTTTCGAAGAGGAAGCAGCAAGCCATTTGTGTACACAGGCACTTCACAAGTGGACACAAGCTCTACAATACTCTACATGCTTGCTAAGCAGCTTAGTTGACCAGAGTGCAGCTTTTAAAGGCCACACATACTTCCATCGAGGCAGCAGCATTGCTGCAAGGCATAAAATCGATGGTTAGTTTGTGCACAGCCATTGACCCACGCCCATCTCTACAAGCCATAGCCACTTCATTGGGGGCGGCGATAACATCAAGCTAATTTGGTGGGTTGGGCTCAGATGCAAACTAAAGTGACGGAACTGTTCCAGGTTGTTCCTGATTGTGAACGGGAAAGGGATACATGTATAATTTCTTACATTCTTTGATTAATTAAATGTTAATTGTTTTGAGGTTTGACCATCTGGTATAGTGAACTCACAGAGATAGAGAAAGCTAATTTATGGCTCGGGCTATAACTCCTGACTACTTGTTCCTTCTAAGGAAGGAAACCCAAGGAGAGGAGGCTCCAGGGATGTTCTGGTGGCTCATGTACAGTCCACAACCGGTTCAAGTAGTACAAGGTGAATTGCTTGCTCTAATTCCTCCACAAGAGATGACTACACGCTATGATAAAACACCACCTCACAACTTTCGCACCAAGAAAAACCCCAGTGTCACACTGTACAGTATAAAAGATGACGTATCTCCAGTATATGGCAAAGAGCTACAGCTTTTGGAAGCCATCAAGAAGCCATGCGATCGATTCACTGTGCTCACTGAGGACAATAAGCTGGAATGGGGTGGCAGGCTGAAGATAGGTGACCAGGTCTATGTGAGGCTCCCCACAAGTGCACCCACCTGGTCTGCTGGTGTATTGAGACATGTTGGACCTATGCATATGGCGTCATTACCAGGGAGGAACTTTGGAGTGGAGATTACAGTGAGTGCATAAAGTTATATTATAGTTATATGGGTTGGGTATATGTAAAATAGGCCATGCAAAGTCATCACGCATCAAATTTGGCACTCTGCCAAAAAAGTTAAATATAATCACGTGACCCTCATTAACGACGTGCAATTACTGCCTTGATGACCGCATGTTCAAATAACAGCCGCGGCTAATGCAGCTAAAAATGTCCTTAAAATTACATCACAAACGATTAATAATCATTGTTGCATGTTTGAGCAAAAGATCAAAGAAACCACAGTGCAAATAATATATGGCATATTGCACAGTGAAGACAGGCACATCAAAGCTAACAAGTCACCGCAGTGCAATATACCATATATTTGCACAGCTTGAACAAAAGTTGGAATGATCTTGTTCCTACAACTCACTTTTTTGTGGTATCAAAATAAGGAATGCAGAAGGCATGAATCTCATTATAAGTATACTTTTCCCACGCAACAAATCAGTTATTGCATATAATCACTAGTGCAATATCTGGCATATTGCACTGTGGTCATGCAATAACTAATACATACAGTCTACACTAAGACTACAAATTTGGCTTCAAATGATGTAATTGTGGTTTTGCATCATAGAGTAAATTTCCTTGTGGTTACATAACAATTCTGTTTGTGGCTTGTAAATACTACAGTAATTCTCCGTAAATTTAATTATGGCTTCTGATACGTCACTGTTTACTATAAAGAAACAACTTTTTTAGTTTTTCCAGCATACATACCCAGGTCCTGAAGTGCAAGCCAGGTTCCAGAGTCACAGTACTATAATAGCTATAGTATATTCATGAACTGGCCACAGGAAAATTAGGATCCAGAACTGGGGAGTACTAATTTGCCCAGAAATCAAAGTCACCAAACAGGATATATCCTAGCCAATGTTAGAACACAAGACCTGCTATAAAAAAATTTTGGCAAAGCGGATGCTGTTTATTTCTTTGCAACTAGCTATCTAGGCAGTTTCAAGAAACTCTGGACACTCAAGTGGCAAGTAGGCAAGAGCTAAACTTACTCATCTTTGTCAATGCTTACTTTGTTGTATCTTAGTCAAACCTGGGTCATTAGTGTTCTACTTGTAGTTACCAGTGTTGTCGATAGTCTAGGCCTATCTGTATCTGTCCAGCACCCCCCAGTACTGATTTCCCCAGAAATCAAAGTCACAGAAAATTTATATCACCAGTTTTCTTTCATTCAATAATTATTATAACTATTCAGTTCCTTCTTACCACTTTATTTTTATATCATTCAGTAGCTTATTTATTCAGCATTATTTCTATATCATTGAAAAGTTATCCTTGACAAAAGGAGTGTTACTGTTTTCGTTACTACCGTGAACTATGAATATCATTAACTCCCATAAGGGGCCATATAAATTGACAAATGAACTGTATAATTATGGCGCTCCATTTGTTTCATTATTCAATAGTGAAAAATATTGTCAATGCCGAAATATGTTGACAATGATGTAATGTGATTGTCAATAATTGGGTTACCTATTGTCAATGATTATCCGATTCATTGTCAATAACTATCGTCATGTTTGTCAATAATTGGGTGCCTATTGTCAATAATTATCCGATTCATTGTCAATAAACTATCGTGATGTTGTCAATAATTGGGTTGCCTGTTGTCAATGATTATCTGATTCATTGTCAATAATATCGTCATGTTTGTCAATAATTGTTGGAATTATTGTCAATAATTATCATCATTATTGTCAATGATTGCTCAATTTTATTGTCAATGATTATCATCATTATATTGTCAATGATTGCTCAATTTTATTGTCAATAATTATCATCATTTATTGTCAATGATTGTTCAAAGTATTGCCAATAATTATTCACCCGTTTTTATTCGATGTCCCTGCTCCATTCCGGAATGGGTCACCATATTTTACTGCGCATGCGCATGAACTACCAAGAGCCACGTGGCAGGAGTTGACTCACTGTACACGTACACAAAAAGACCAGAGATTAAAGACTTACTGCAATTAACTCACGACCTCCCCAGAACACGTACTGCAGGAAGCTTTAGCAAGGGTCTTGAAGTCGAATGGCAGCCAACGAGCAGGAAGCTCAGGTAAAATAACTCTGATATATATAAATTAAATTGTACTATGGTTGCACCAAAGATCAAAGGCTTCAGTTGTAGTTTATACTACTTATACAACCTGTCTGACCACAGCCATGGTATATGGCTGTTATACCCTAGTGTATAACAGCCATATACCATGGCTTGTGGTCAAACTACATGTACAGCTAGAACTGAATACAGTATCCCACCTTTGCAACAAAATTGACACACTGTTTCAATTAAAACAATGACACACTACTCAATTCAATCAATATTAGCAATATTAGAGCTATATAGAGAGACTCCAATACAAAACAGACTACTAATGATTTTAGTCAACATAAAAAGAGCCAAGTTCGAGCGATGAATAGTTCCAAAAAGGAGGCAAATTTGGAAGAACTCCGTGAACCGAACGATACTGGTTTGTTTGTGTTGCTTTTTTTCAACTTTCAACATTGGTTGTCACAACCTGCTTATTACATTGCTGCATGGGACCAGGAGCATGGGTCCAGACTGCCAAGTGTTTCTCAGACTAAAGAGACTGCACTGCACTGGGCCAGTACAGTAGGCTTGTGGAATGATATTTTCGGGTACATTTGCACTCTTTGTAGACAAGTAGCACCAGTGTACTTTCTTGAAGTGCCTTCTATAAAGATGCAGAAACACAGCCTTCACAATTGCTTGCTTGAATCATAGACGCTTGCTTGAATCAGCCATCGCTTTTTAAAAAGATAGCAAATTCATTGCATAGCTATAGCAACAGTGACGTCAAACAGTAGTTATAAGCATATTCATTGAAGAAGCATGACAGGAAGTAGCTAAACATAGTAGTACAGTTCTAAACATAGTACAAGCCAGTTAAACTATGGCCTCTCGTGGTGTATTTGCTTTACACGCTCGAGTAATCAGATAAACCAACTCGGCTGCGCCTCGTGGTTTATCAGATTACTCTCGCGTGTAAATCAAATATACCACTCGAGGCCATTGTTTAACTATAACTTATACTACACTAGGCCAGCTAGCTATGTACATAGTAAGCTTCCTGCTCGTTGGCTGCCATTCGACTTCAAGACCCTTGCTAAAGCTTCCTGCAGTACGTGTTCTGGGGAGGTCGTGAGTTAATTGCGGTAAGTCTTTAAAGTTCATGCGCATGCGCAGTAAAATATGGTGACCCATTCCGGAATGGAACAGGGACATTAAATAAAAACGGGTGAATAATTATTGGCAATACTTTGAACAATCATTGACAATAATGATGATAATTATTGACAATAAAATTGAGCAATCATTGACAATAATGATGATAATTATTGACAATAATTCCAACAATTATTGACAAACATGACGATATTATTGACAATGAATCAGATAATCATTGACAACAGGCAACCCAATTATTGACAACATCACGATAGTTTATTGACAATGAATCGGATAATTATTGACAATAGGCACCCAATTATTGACAAACATGACGATAGTTATTGACAATGAATCGGATATCATTGACAATAGGTAACCCAAGTATTGACAATCACATTACATCATTGTCAACATATTTCGGTATTGACAATAATATTATTTTTCACTATTGAATAATGAAACAAATGGAGCGCCATATATAATACACACTTCCGGTGTAGACTGAATAGTATGGCTATATACTCGTGCAATAAGGGATCCATATTGCACTCTCAATCATACTATTAATCAAAACTAAAAAACATTTGCAATGTGAACGTTGCTAGGATTGCCAGGAAAAGAAAAGTGCGAAAAAGCGAAGAAACAAGAAATTCGGCGAGTGCAACTCCAATCCGTTACAACGTCATTCACATGTACTGTTTCAATAAGTTATAATTATTATTTTTGTTTTGGTACTTTCCTGGCCAATCCTTTCACATTGCAAGTTATATAATTGTAGTGATGTTAATTATGTGCATTTTTTGCAGGCTATAGTTATGTGTTTATGACTCCCTTACAGTGTTGAGCAAACACGCAAGTGTTGGATGTGTGGGTGGAAGTATTCCAAGTTATTCATGACCAGCATGCAGATACCAACCTGTATTTCGATTTTAAAATTCCTTATCAACAGTAGGCCACTCGACTGTACATGTTCATGACGTTGTAACGGATTGGAGTTATGCACTCGCCGAATTTCTTGTTTCTTCGCTTTTTCGCGCTTTTCTTTTCCTGCATGGCAATCCTAGCAATGTTCACATTGCAAATGTTTTTTAGTTTTGATTCCCTTTCTTTTTTCATACAGTAGTACATTAATGATAAGATAAAATTAATGTGACGTTGATTAATTTGTCATCGTCCTGTAATCTTGTTGAAGATAATATATAAGTGGTCATTGGACAGAATTATAATTATTATACTCCTCAATAGTCTCGATCCCAGGCCGCACTTCACTCAGGGAATTGAGGAGTTAGCCTCCTTCACCAGCATTCTTTTCTCAATAATGAAAGTGAAATACCTATGAGGAACATCAAGAAGCAAGAGAAGTTCAAGAAGAGAAGACAGGACTGGAATAAACATTATTCAGTATTTTATTCAGTCATTTATCTATACTGTAGATGTACTTCCAAGTGCAAAAGCATGGAGGCCTATGGTAGATCCAGTCAGTGCATACGTCTAGCATAAATAGCATACCTGAAGTGAGAGAATGCAGAGCTGAGCTGAAGAAAGGAGGTTTTGTGTTTATCGATGTCACAGCCATGCCCACCTCATAAGTTGCCATGTGCGTTGCTGTGGCAGTCATTTAAAGATGGCGGAATTGCGTAGGTAAGAAAAGTGGAGCCTGAGAGGTCATCTGCCTCTTGGAAGCGAACGCAATTCTGAGAAAAACGCCCATGGTCCGGGTTCTAGTCGACTAGTGGCTGTATCTAGAATCTTCTGAACATGTCTGTACAAGGAGGAAATGCTTTCCAAGAATGTTACTTACTTACTTAGTCAGTCAGTCAGCGACGCGGTGAAATATGAAAATAGTGCAATTTTTCAAATATCAATAGTTATCTGTATTATATTCATAGACTATAATATCACACATTTATACAGATAAAAGGCTAACTAAGCTATCTATCCAGTTAGTTTCTTGATGTGGCCTTTCCCTGCAGAAATAGAGCAGTCTAAACACGAGTCAAAATTTGTGCAATAATTGCACTGTCAACTATGTACAACCGTAGATAGAGTAGAAGAGGGATTGGAAACGGAAGTATACCCTCGAAGTACCATCCGTGTATCTCCGCGGTTTTAATCGAGGCTTACTTTTTAACACGAGGGCTAAACATGAATAATTCAGGAGAATTGTTTTGCTCTCTTGTAAGAAGTCCACGAGCAGTTCTGCTGCTAAACATCAACTTTCTCTAATACTTGAGGCCATTTGGGACACAGGACACTATTTAGTTACAAAGCCTTAGCTATATCAAAGGTACTATAGGAACACAAGCATGAAAAAGCGCTCTGTGTACCTCTAGCTACTTCACGACAATCGAGATTATATTTTCTTTGTTTCCAATTGATACCTACTATCAGGGGGCATGTGATTCAGTAATGGGGGTAGCTCTGAGATGTATGCAATAAGTTTCCCGGGCTTTTGCGGGAGTTATGAGGAGATACACGGATGGTCCCAGAGCCACTACGTAGACTTCATTGTAAAACATCACGTGAATCACTTCCGTTTCCAATCCCTCTTCTACTCTATCTATGGTACAACCCAGAGGAGGAATGCCAGTGTCAAAAGGTCATGCACTAATTAAAACACCACGTGGCCTTATGTTTTACATGTAAAACTGAGTTTACCCTCGCACCCCTGAGTTTATACACCATCAATAGCTTGATCCTCTTTATAATCACAACAGAAATCGGTTGACCCCAGAGGAATCAGCTTGAGAGAGGAGATCCAGGATTTAATTGCAACCTTTGACCTTTTATTGCATTCTTCAAAACCACAAGATATGGAAATTAGCCTTCCGTGGCTAGGGTATACATTTTGATGTACTGGCTTGCTGCACTGGATAGATCTAGGTATAGTAAGCTTTCCAAGCAGGCAAATAAAGAACAGAAGCGCTAAGCTGCTATATACAGCAAAGGTCAAGAACCCAGAACAAGAATGTTTAATCCTTCATTAAACGTGACCCTATTGACCCTGGCGTTCCTCCTCTGTGTACAACCTACTGGTTGTACTAATTTTATACTAATCATTGCCGCCATTCTGCGCTATTTTGGGAACAGTAGCCTGAGAATCTATAAATAATCCGGTGCATACTCAGGTGCATTAAGGCACGTCCAGAATCAAGAAAAGACCAACGTCACATACGTTGAAAAGTGTGCGATATTAAACATATAAATTTGACATTTTGTTTTCTCATAAAAATTTAAGTTTCCTTAATCAAAAATAAAGATCATGTGATTATCATGTGACCAATTAACATGAAATTTCATTGTAAAACTAATTATAAATAAAGCATTTGTTCCAGGTTAGTTAGATCCTATCTTTTCCAGGAATCCTGATGTACATATTATATACTGATGAAATCCAGCTGCGCAAAAGCAGATTCATAGGTAATCATGGTCTATACAAACAACAAGCTAATATTTACCTGAATTGTCCCTGATTTATCCTCCTAACTTTCTTGCTTGGCTGCACTCTGTCTTGCGCAGCAGGAAACAAGTTCTCTACTATCTAATAGTCTTAGTTAAGGCCTTTAATAGCTACTAGGTAGCCTACAACAAATGCTTTCAGGGTTTTACTCGATCAACTAGCTACGGTCAACTTTAATAAATTAAGTACAGTGTCATGTGACCCAAGCTCCGCCCTCACTAGTAATTGCAGACGTTTGCCACCCACGCACGTGATAAACATTCCAAAGCGATGACGTCGCGCGTATGAAATCATTATAAAAAAATTCCATGTCATTTTAATTTGGACAGTCCTTAATACCCCTGAGTAGCCTTACATGCATGCATGTATACTTTCTATCTACATCTACATGTACAGGATTCTCGTCATCTAAAAAAAGGCAATAGTAACGGTCTCTTTAGGCGGTACAGATATTTCAAGTGTGATAGAAACTGTGCTGTCTTTGTGTCTCTGGATAAGCTTGCTGCTAAACCACCTCACCAAGAGCCTGAAACAACTCACTTATTCAAAGCTAAAGCTGGTCAACATTTAGCTGTCCCTGAGGACCGAGAGGAGTTTGCCAATCCCCAGGATAAAAAGCACACTGCGAATATTAACTCAGCAGAGCTTGATCAGATAAGAGCTGCATTAAATGAAGACATAGACCTATCGAAGCAAAAGGAACTGTTGGATGCTTTCAATAAGGACTCGAAGAAGAAAGCTCAGCAAAACGAATCCAAAATAAATGTCCAACAACCTTCAGGGCAAGCAAGAGGTCACTTGATTAAAAAGCAACACTCATGGCATCCTGGAAGTGATCACACCTTATATGGTGAAAGAAAGGAATCCCCACAGAGATCTGCTACAAAAATTCCAGTAGAACATGAGAGGGCACTTCCCATACACGCACATTCCATACAAAGGGGGCCTAGAAGTTACGCAAGAACTTATTCCCAACCGCTTACAAATCAAGACTACAACGCCTCAGTAGAAAACTCCAACCCCTACAACCAAATGGCCCCACAAAACACTGGAGAGCCAGACTATGTTAACAGAGACACAGTGGATCAAGACTCAAGAAGTCAACAAAATCAACCGCTTCGCCTAAACCAATGGCAAAGTAACCCTGTGTACCCACAACAACCTGGTGCTGAGCACTATCAAAAAACGGATCAGGAAATACCGTCTGGTCCAGAATATCCGAATATCCAACACCCTGGAGTCAAAAAACGTCAGTCTCATCATGATGCTCCACCACAAGTACCTCAAGACAACGCCTTGGTAAGAAGCTCCAACCCATACAATCTGGCAGTGGATTCAACTGTTCAAGTGGCCTCTGCGAACCCGAATGACCCCCAGCACTATGAAGTGATAAAGGGGACTGGAACTGTAGATGGAGTGGACGGTCAGGTGACTGGGATTGAAGTGGTAGGTATATCATTATTTTGCTTAATCATTTCCTCACAGGAGGACTACATGGAATGGTGTACTGACGGAACATTTAAAGCCACAGGAGAGAAGCACTTCACCTGTAACTTTGAAAGAGGAATGCATTTCCCACAGGCTAGCCTTTGCCCCCACCAAAGGGTTGGACCTGTCTCTACACCACAAGCTGAACATGCTGCATCATCACATCGTGATCAAAATCGTGAGTAATTGATTATACTCCACAAATATATATAGCCAGTCTCAAGTTATAATCAGGATGGTTTCTATTCTATAGCTATACAAGTCCCAATGGAGGAACAATTGGACCGATTCATTGACGACCCCACTGAGCAAATGATGAGGTACATTGGAAACAGCCGTGGTATCCAGGGTCACCAAAACTCTTGCTACCTGGACTCTACTCTTTTTGGATTGTTTGCCCTCAGTGACATTTTTGACACTGTGTTCCTAGCACCAGACCAATCCATCATCACTGACCAGAACAGGAAACGTGTTGTCAACCTACTGTGGAAGGGAATCGTTAATCCTCTCAGAAAGCAAGTTAATGGTGTGTGTATGTATTATGCTGTATACTTGTTATTTTTCAGGAATGGTGTGGTGAGGTTTGAGTCAGTGATGAAGATGAGAAATGCTTTGGACGAACTCGGGAAAATGGAGGGAATCACTGAGAAGAAGAAAGGTGTTACTGTTTAATAGTGTATGTACGGTGTTGTGTTTAACTGTCTTTTAGATCCTGAGGAATTTTTAAACACGCTCTTCAAACATGTGCTTTACACGAAGCCATTCATCTCCATCAGGTACGTGTACGTGTATGTCTAGTGTGCACTGATGTACCGTATATCAGGTAATTTTCCTACTTGCAAATTTTTGTACGAACTATACCCATTTCGTATTTTTAATATTCGGACAGCTCAGGATAGTGACGTAGAACCTATTGCCGTATAGAATAATTTCACAGTTTTAATTTTTAAATGGTATGCTCTATACAATACGAAAAATAGGCACCATACGAAAATAACCTGTTGTACGGTGTGTTAATTTATGCAGGCGTCCGCTTGGTGTGGAGCAAGAGTTCTTTGTCCAACTGTTTGTTGAGTATGATCCAAACCTCAGACTACCAAACGTGGGAGACCTACTCAGGAGAATGTTCACAGAACAACGCATCTCATTCACAAAAGTATGTGGTTCAATTTATGTGCCCTCAAAGTTAGCTCAATATTCAACTGTTTTTTCAGGTTCCCTCAAAACTTCTGATTCAAGTTTCTCGGTTTGGAAGAGAAATCCCAACATACAAGAAGATTGTTCCAGAGCTGAAACTGAACATCAGAGAGTTGACTGACACCTACAAAAAAGGTAATAATGAAAGCACCGCGGGTGCTGATGCCTCGGTGGAGATGCCAAAACTACGTAACATAAAGCTACTAATAGCTTTTATACACATGAGGAACATTTTTGTTTTGCTGCATGCAAACTCAGAGTGGGTAATGATCGACCATGATTGTTGTTAAAAACGATCGATGCCAAAAGCTAAAATAATAGCTGCCTTGCAGCTCTCTTCTTATACTCTTGCAGCTACCAATAGCTAGCGTTTTAGTGCAGAGCTAACTACTAAGTAGAGTAGCAACACTCGGTAAACAAGTTTGGCTACGTGCTCTTCTGAAAAGGCTGCAATGGCATTCCAAGTAAGCAAAACTAGGCATAACTCGAGAACGAAGCATTATTTTGCAAATCCACGAATTAAAATCTAAGTAAACATGACTAGAAGCCTATAGAAACTCTTACTTGCATTTGATTCATCCTTGAGCAGCTGTAGCAGTCTATATACACACACACACAGACACACAAACACACTACCGTATACCTCGCTTGCGCATGCATGCGCACCGAGGCATAATTATAGGATATCCTTGTATCTTGTACTGTACAGGTATATCCATTATTCTCCAGCTCCACCCTGCCTTTCTTGTGGGGAGGAGTCAGCTATCAAGTGTGAGATTTGTGGTTTTCTCAGTCAGCAACAGTTTACCCACTACTGCCAGCGCTGCTCAGACCTATTCCACAATCCTTCCTACAAAGACAAAGTGCAACACAGACTAACTGCTGTTGTTGTTACTGCTACTCCAGGGGATGATCCTGGCCTGGCTGAGTTGGACCTCCTCTCTGTGATCTGCATTGAGACCAGTCACTACGTCTGCTTCACTAGAGACCCAAGAGATAAAAACCCAAAAAAGTGGATCTTTTTGGACAGTATGGCCGACAGACAATGTGAGTCAGCCTGCACTAATTGAGTCTTGTTTACACTTAAAACATGTTTGTGTGTACAGTTGACACGTACAACATTCCACGTGTGACTGACTGCACTCGTGAGCTGAATGAGTGGGTGTATGAGGGAGACCAGGACAGGTTGATCAACACACCACCAAGAAAGCTACCAGAGTTGGTCCGACGGTTCACTCAAGACATCTACATGTGTGTCTATGTTCAGCCTGATATTGCCATGTATGGAGATGGTGATGAAGCTTCAACTTCAGTTAAGGAGTTGACTGCAGTCAGTAAGAGGAAATGTTAAAGTATAAGTACAATTAATCAAACATTGCCTTTTCTAGGTGTTGTCCCAACAATGTCCGAGGAGAGCAAGGATGACATCGTTGAGGAGCTTAAACAAGAAATCACTTCTCTTCAGGTAGAAAACAGAAATCTTCAACAGAGAATCGAAACCAATCAGGCCGAGCAGTCTCAACATATCCAACTATTGGAAGCTGAAAAGCAACAGTTGTTACAACGATACAATGAGCGAGAACGTACCACCTCTCAAGAAATGGCCGAGAAAGAAGAGCAAATACAACATCACAAAATGGAAAAGCAACAATCAGATAATGAAAAGCTCGAACTGGAAAGGCGGAAGAAGTACCACAAAGCTCAATCAAAGCGCTACCAACAACAGGCTCAGGACATGCAACGAAGGCTAGAGGTGGCAGAAAGTAAAACAAGTCAGTCAAAGTTTTCTAAGCTCCAAATTCCGCGACTAGACCAAGACTCGTGGAATGTACGAAGACATGAAGTTGTGTTACAAGACAAGCTAGGACATGGTGCTTGGGGATCAGTGTGTCGAGGGCTGTTCTGTGGTCAGCAAGTAGCAGTAAAGTGTGCACACACAAAAATACTCCACAAAAACACGATTGATCAGCTCAAGAGAGAGATTCGAATCATGGCTCATGTTCAACACCCCAACCTGGTGCGACTGATTGCTGCTGTAGTGGACGCTGGTGTGGAGAGAGGTACTGACTCACCTCTGCTTGTTCTGGAGTTTCTTGACACTGACCTTCGATCCGCTTACGAAACGAAAATTGTCAATTTCCAAAAGGATGCTTTGTTATCGATATTTCGAGAGGTGGCTTATGCCCTCCACTACCTTCACGAGTATCAAGAGCCCATCATCCACCGTGATGTGAGTGCTCCCAACGTCCTCCTCCAGCAAATACACCCAGGAGTTTGGAAGGCAAAACTATCTGACTTTGGATCAGCCAATCTGGTCAAGCACAGTAAAACACCGGCCCCTGGAGCTATAATCTACTCTGCCCCTGAAACCTTCCCGTCAAGGGTTGTTCAGAAACAAACAACAAAGATTGATGTGTACAGCTACGGCTACCTTCTCGTTGAGGCCATTGCCAAAGAAATGCCTTCCGATGATGAAAAGGAAACATTGTTGCTCAAAATCAAGACTGAGTGGGTGGACATGTACAACGTAATAACGGCATGCACTGCATACGAGCAAGAGGACAGACTCACAATGACTCAAGTCCTTGAAAAACTCAATAAGCTACCTTCTCACTAACAATAACAATTGTGTGTTTGTGCATAGTATAGTGTAGTAACAGGAGTTAACTACTCAGCAGTTTTTAGCGTGTGTGCATTTAGAATGATCACGATGATATCCTCTGGAATATTGCGTGGGCGTGTCTTGTAATGATTTTCGTACTCTATGTCTGGAAGATAACAGATTATATAGACAATGGATAAGCCTCTATTTGAAGAAACAGAGACGGCCTTCCAGGCAGTAGATCTAGGCTCCACAGTGCAAGTGGGGCAGCCTCCTCGCTATGGAGTGGTCAAGTAGTTGGGAATGTTCCCAAGAGGCAGTGCCTGCGTGCCTGAGCCATGCGCCAATGGCCGGCTGGTATTGAGCTGGTAAGATACTGAATTATAATAGAGCTAGCTCTGTGTACGTGTGTATATGTGTGTGTGTGCATGTGTGTGTGTATGCAATGCGTCACTGTGACTACCGTATTACTAGAATATTTTGCGGGTGAAAATCTTTGCGAATGAGCCAAATCAGCAGAAAATTTGACCCTTTTCAATTAACTAGCTAGATACATGTATTGCGTTCGGGCAAGGATCGTGTGTATTTACTGTAGGTTTTGCGGATTTTATTGTTTCGAATTGATCAACCCTCGCAAAATTCACAAATGTTTAATTCTCGCAAAACATTCTAGTAATACGGCCTACCTACCTGTGCTCTCCTCACAGGATGGGTACTGGCCTAAGGATTGTGGGGACGGATCATTTGAGGGACATAGCTACTTTACTTGTGAGCATGGCCATGGATGGATACTTCCACCCTCTCAAGAATGTCCAACCAAATCAGAGCCTGGCCAATGACCCTGTACCTGCCATCATCTGGGGCAACAGCATGCCAGCCGAGAATCGTGAGCTCCATTCGTGTAATAAAAAATAAGTTACCAAGCATCGCAATTAGGTATAGTCAGGTGACATCGTAGGACATTGTGACATTAATTATCTATACATAAATCAAATGCATGACTTTCCCCCCCCCCCCCTCCAGCACTACAGGACCCCCTGGAGGAACTGGAGGAACAATCCACAACACCCCCTGCACAGGTCTATGTGGGGGAGAAGAGAGGGATCCAGGGTCACTATAACTCCTCCTACATCGACTCTACCATCTTTGGTCTGTTTGCCCTCAGTGATGTCTTCAACACAATGTTCCTGGCACCAGACAAAGATGCTCCGGCCAGCAGACAAGAGTTTAAGGACCTCCTCGCCAAAAAAATAATCAATCCTCTCAGAAAGTGAGTTGTATGTGTATGTGACCTTACTCCCAACAACCATTTCTTCATGCTATAGTATCAGGCATACCGTATTAACTAGAATATTTTGCTGGTGAAAAACCTTTGCAAATGAGCCAAATCAGCAGAAAATTTGACCCTTTGCGATCTAACTATTGCGTTCTGGCAAGGATCGTGTGTATTTACTAGTAATAATTTAGGTTTTGCGGATTTTATTGTTGCGAATTGAACAAAATTCGCAAATGTTTGATGCTCGCAAAACAGTCTAGTAATACAGTATTCATTATTTAAGTAGATCTATTGACATTCATTATCAGGAATGGAGTAGTGAGGTTTGAGTCAGTGATGGAGCTGACGAGAATGATTGAGGACCTGAAGAGACAGCAACAGCCTTCAAGTGAGTCAACCTAGCCATAACTCGAGAAAGAAACTTTAGTTTGCTAATCCACGAATCGAGAACGTGGCTAGAAGCCTATAGAAGCTGGAACACTGCAAAAAATTTTGTTTGAAACTACATTCCATAATCGTTTTAACATTATTCTTAAACAGTTGAATCAACTTAATATTTAGTAAAATAAAAAGACAACGTTAAAATAATCAGTATATGTGGTTTTAACTTAAAATATTGTAGAATCACACAATGTCTTTTATTTCTACAATAATTTACATAGAATCTATTATTGATATCTTAAATCAAACTAACAAACTCATTTTGATTAAATTATATTTGAAACTCTATCATGCAGCATGTTAGAATACAATATATAAATTTAGATTTAACAATAATAATATTAATTTTGTTCTAACACAGGCACACATATAATTATATACAATCAATATTTTTAACAATCCATTTATAATAGCATGAGTGATGTGAAATTATATATACAGTCATGAATATTGTAAGCAAGTTTGCATAGAACCATAGATATAGAGGACCTAGAGAAACTAAATGAAATTGTGGGCGTGGCTATGCTAAGTCTAAGATTGCGCATGCTCAGTAGATCTAGATCTGTGAAACCATGTGCTCCAAAAAAAGAGAAGACACCCTTACTATAATTATGCTGGACATTTGCTGCTATAAATCTGACTGTGATGATACTTCTGTGAGAGGTGAGGGACAGACATGAAGTGTTCTCAACAGTATAATTATAAAACTTTAATAGGTATGACTGTGACTCGACTACACCAAGTGGATGATGATACTTCTAGTTCTGTAAGAGGTGAGGGACAGACATGAAATGTTCTCAACAGTATAATTATAAGGCTTTAATAGGTATGACTGTGACTACACCAAGTGGATGATGATACTTCTGTGAGAGGTGAGGGACAAGCATAAAGTGTCTAGTTTTCTGGTGAACACTGTCACTGTCAATATACCTCTAAGCATATACTTTTTCCTACAGAAATTCCTTAAACTGGCAAGCTTGACATGCGAGAACAAACGAAACAAACAGACGAATGGATAGAAGTGGCGTCATTGTTGGATATCCTCTCGGTGATTGATAATACACGGTAATAATTAATATCAATAACAATGATGTATTTACTATTATAGGTGGACTCTGCATGGTCAAGAGTGATCGGTTTGTCCAGTATGTTAAACCAAGGAGAATTACTATTATTAATTTAAAACTGTCCTTCTAATTTAACATTGTATACCATTGTCTCACTCAGTTGTCACGAACGTTTCCTATCACTATTTTTGTATTAACATGTTATTTATTGAATTGAATAATAATTGTTATACCGATTCATTTGTAAATCGTTGTTTTAGGAATTTATTTAGCTATAATGAGTCTTATTTATTATAATAAGTATTTTCTTAATGGTTGTTTTAATGTATGGCTTAAGTAGATTTGACAATAAAACACAATAGTTTTAACCTAGCAATAATAATGTTAAAACTACATTTATACATTAATACTTATAAGTATTTTTAAATAGTTGTTATAATTATTACATAAAAGTTGAATTGACGCTTTTTGTACTTCGTTAAAGCTACATTAATAAATGTCACCTCAGTTTCAATTGTTTTGACCATTAAAAAAATTGTTAAATTGATT
Organism: Halichondria panicea; assembly: GCF_963675165.1. Classification (NCBI taxonomy): domain Eukaryota; kingdom Metazoa; phylum Porifera; class Demospongiae; order Suberitida; family Halichondriidae; genus Halichondria; species Halichondria panicea. The sequence goes on from NC_087377.1 coordinate 4,475,472, forward strand.
AATTTTTTTTGTAGTGAACAGACACACAGACACACACACAGTCAGCTTTACCGTATCCCTCATGCGGCTACGCCTCGAGGCATAATTATGCTAGTAATTTTAATATGCAACTGGGATTGTGCTATAGACGTATGGGGAGAGTTGGCGTGCCTCCAAAGATCTAACACACTGTTTTTGATTATCAAGGTCGGACATCTATTAGCTATAATTATATACCCACGGTTAGCTTTAGTGCAGTCTATGCATGCAACAAGCAATGGACCAAATTGGAAACTATATATTGGATGGCACTGTGTTACGTAATAAAAAAACATGTGGGAGCAACACGGAAGACGGTAAGCTGATCACGAAGCTGAAAACCCTGTTTAAGCTAGTTTTATAGAAAAAAAATGATGAATCACGAGTATTAGAGTTAGTATAACAATTTAATTGTCATTGCACACTTCACTGATGTGCAGATTTGATGGATATCATTGGCTGTAGGTCACATGATCAGCAATGTAACATATTCCGCCGGGGCAGTTGTTAGAAAATAAGCCACGACGTGCAATTACTGCATGGTCCAGATGTGCTATATTAATTGCACTGCTTCACTGTACAAAACCCCAGTGCTTGTGATGAATGATGTGTACATGTATACAGTACTTGAATTTCAGTTCAGTCAGGAGGTGATCTCCATAGCAGAAGAGATTGGAGCAGTAAGTGTCTGTTTGGAGATAGCTAGCAACCTGCCCAGAAATGTGGAAATAAGATTAGTCTCACAAGATGGAAATGCCACTGGTATATATAACTATATAATCATGCAGTGTAGCCATGTTGTTCACTCCCCCTCTCTATATAGAGCCGAGGGACTACACTGCTGTCTACACCACGGTCACGTTCCTCAGTGGAACTGCTCGTGATGGTCCAGGATCTCACATGTGCTTAGACATTAAGCTATCTGATGATAGTATAGTTGAGATGGATGAGGTGTTCCTGTTGACAGCACACTCTCTTGCTCCTAATGTCAACATCATCAATACTGCCACTGTTATTATCGTCAATAGTGATGGTAGGTGAAATATTGATGTGTGATCATTGCACAAATGTGGCGTTGGCTTGTTTCCATCCAATACAGACTCTGCCACTATTATCATGGTCCATAATAATAGTTATATCCTAACTGTTCGTTTATAGTTGAAAGTGGACTCTACATGCAACTATACACTTCATCTGTACGAGGGCCCACAACTGACGATGGTAGTGTAGAAGTTGAGTTACAGAATGGCTTCAGGTTCCTGGAACAACAGTATACTTACGTCATAGTAAGTTTTCCAAATTGTGTTACATAGATTCACCATAATATTAGGTGGGCAGCAATGGACATGTAACACTAAACGGATCCGCTACGTTTATTACTAACGTAGAATCGCTCCCTTTTTCTTCATCTCCATTTCTAGAGCCCCCTTCTTGTCAGATATCAATCCATCTAGGGGAGGACTAGTATTCTACAGAGAGACCCAAGACGATCTGCTCTTCACACGAGCTACCAATGAAGTGAGGACTGCCTTCCCTAACCACCCCACCTTCACTCCTGTGTCCTTGTTCATTGCAACTTGGCTTCAATTAAGTTCCACCCGTATCTGGCGATGGGGTTAGTTTAGTAACAAGTATGATCACCACAATTAATTATTCATTATTATACAGACGAATACTTTCCAAATCATTATGGCAACAGATGGTCAAGCTTCATTTGTCACCTTTATATACGATGACACACAATGGACAGACGATGGTCAGGATGGTTTTGCTCCACTGGCTGGAATCAATGGTAGTGATAATTATGGTTCGCTCTGTGGCTCTACCTGGGTCTTCGTCAAATGATATCAGGAACCTCACAACCACTAGCAACGTGGAGGTGCCTGGTTTGTGGATTTACAGGGTGGATTCTTCAGACATCATTGCTCCTGCATGGAAGAACTCGCTAGCCACCATGTGATGTGAGCTCCCCCCATATACATGTCTGAGTTTGCATGTGCTTATTATTATTCTTGAATGTCTTTTATAATAGGTTCAAGCTAGCTAGAGGCAATTAACTTCTGTAGTAACTCATCTATATTAACATAGTAGTGACAGATTTTTCTGTGTACAAGTAACATCATAGTGTTGTGTTTTGTTTGCCCACGAGGCTTTATTAATGTCATTACACAACATGAAATTAAACTGTTGGAGGAAGGATTACATATATATATGTTGCTATTCTCCTGATCTAGATATCTTACGCTTATATATTAGCAGTCAAATGTTGTCAAATAATATTACAACAACAAAGGAGCATGCTATCAACTTGTCAATATTGATCAAAGTTGATATTGGATTGTGTGGTAGATTGGAGTGTCATGAATGCGATTATCCTTTGCTGAGCTGTACCCTACATTTAACCGGCTGAAGGACACTATAGATCTATAACCTTTTTGGCTAACTATAGAGCTATAGCAACATCATTCAACATCGTTATATCATTATTTTGTATTTTCAATTCCCTAAAACTACAATAGAAGATAGCAACACAAGGAGAAAGCGTGCGACCAATAATTCTATGTACGAGTACAATGGGTATTTTAAATTATAAGTATTTTATCCACAGGCAAACGTAGCAGAACAATGGCAGTGGCGTTTCTACGAAATACAGTAGGAGGTTGCTGAGAGCTGGCGACAAAGTTTAACTGCCCACGTACAGGAAACCACACCCCCTTTTCTGCACACGACAACTTTTTTATAGTGTCAATCATTAGACGTAGACGTGAAAAAGCTTGGAAATACTGAATATAGCTAGTGCTGCTCCTCCTGAATAGCTCCCAGATAAACAGTAGTAGAAGAAGGTATTATGAGACGGAACCAATTATGAGACAGCTGTTTAAAACAGGAGTGCTTCAGCTATTCTGTCTGCAGTTAATAGCACTATCACTCTAGTATTTTTTCCAAAAGAAATTTGGAGTTGTATGCTTGTGTTGACAGAGATACCACAATAGTTTGTTTAAGTACAGAATTTAATTGGAAAAAACATTTTTAATTGACCAAATTTAAGTGGGTACCAAATGTTTGTAGTAAAATTCACTTGGTATCAGTTAAAACTGTTTTTATAGGCAAAATAATCACTATATTTTAATATTAGAAAGTTCCAGATATGTTAGAACAGCCAATTACCGTTAAAATTAATTAATTGCAATGGTGTCTCGTAAATACCCCCCCTGTCTCATAATACCCAAACCACTTTGAACACTAAAATGCTAGCATTAGCTGCAAACAAAGCACTGTCACTCTTTTTTTTGCTTACATGCAAAGCATATTGACCATAAAAGTTAGTGAACAGGCTATTTAGTTCCCTCAAGATTACTGCAAGACAGGGGGGTCAGAAACATTTAGATGTCTCATAATACCCCCTTGTACTCTAACCTTGAGGCCTATATCTTAAAATGTAGCAGCTAGTACTAGCTAGTCTCGCGGGCCATACTCCACAATCTGATACTACGTATGGTGACTATTGCCAGGTTTTCGTTAGCCTCGACTCAAGTCCGCTTTACAGCGGCCTGGTATACCTTGTATGCGCATGCGCGAAATAATTCCTATATTTATCAGTATTACGCAAGTGATAAAATCGGAAAAAGTACACAAAGGAAAAATACGTAAGACTGCGTGGTTGGTGGTAGAATGTTCAAGACAATGGCAGCCACCAGAATATGCAGATTGTGCTGCAACATTGTTACTTCTACTCGCTGCTCAGCTCTGTTCAGCAAAGAGTCTGTTCAAAGATGCCTTCCAGACAGACTTGGCAAATTGCTAGAGCTGCCAGTTAGTGAATGTGATGGGCTATCTTCATACATTTGTAGAGCTTGCACAAACAAATTCCAGTCTCTGGAGTCTAAACTTAAAGCCTTTAGAAGTATGGCTAAGTGTGGTTTTGAGCAGGGTCGAAATAAGGCTTCCATCTGTAGTCCTATGGTATCAGGTAGGAAGAGAACTAAAGACACCAGTGGGCTTGAAGCATCACCTCACACAGTCCATGCTAGACCTCTAGCAAAACGTCTGACAGTAGGAGCACCTGGAAGAAGGCTTGCTTTCTCAACCAGGGAGGAACGTAGGTTGATTGCAACAAATCATATATGTAGATGACAGGAATCATCTCTTTTTCATAGCGCACACAGACTGTCCTCGTCAGCCACTGCTGTTAGAGTTGACCAATCTCGAGCAGTTTTCTTCTGTTGACGGTATGTTAAACCACCTACAAACGAAATGAACGTAAATTAATATATAGCCATTAACTTAAAGGTTCAGAAGGTGTTGCAAGAGATATTTCCAAGCCTAGTTCGACTGAAACAGTTATGGTGAGGACAACAGATCTGATACTGTAAACACACCAAAATCACACTAATTAATTAAACAATATACAGATCACAGTGAGCTCACCCAGTACAGTGACTGCGAAGTAGATGAAAGTCTCCAGAAATTACGCCAGGCACTGAATAGTGGCAACATTCAGTCTATTGCCAAGGCAGCATTTTCTTGCCCTTCACTGAAGGACCAATTGGTAGAGGGTGTGGTGAAAATTCTTGACGACGAATGTTCCACTCTATGTCGTAACTCTGGGGAGTTTGTCTCTCTATTTCACCGGGTTCCAATTGACAATGTGGAAGCGTTATCGTGGAAACAGGCTGTGTCTGAACTACAGCGAAAGTCTCCGATTCTATTTAGGCTTATCCAGACGATCGTAGGACGTTCAGATCATAGGAACTTGCATAAACGCGGAGAGAGTCACTACCCTGGGATGTGTATGGCCACAGCAATTCTCTTGAAAGAGCGTAACACAAGAATGTGTGGTATTCAGTCGTTTCTGTCTCTCGTACTCTTCAACTGTAGAGTAAACAAAAAGGTTTGTACATGTACATGTACATGTATGATGTGTGTCCACTACGTATTTTCAGATACAGGTATAATTATTATATCACAGAGAGGGATTGGAAACGGAAGTTACCTTGCCACGTTAGGCCAGGGTTTAATCGAGGCTACAAAATGTATGTATGATTGTAACGTTAGTAAAATCTAGACTAGATAGTGCCTGCAGTATACTCCCAACTGTCACCTGAGGAACGTATGGATTGACACATGCAGTACACTGATAATTAAGTATTACCATTATATAGCTAGAAGCATACTCATAAAGATCTCAGAGCATGACACTCTTTGTAGCTATTTTGAAAAACGTATTTTTTCCAAAGGATGCTCACCATTATAGAGGGCATGAGAATGCATGTTGTTTTAGGGGGGCTTTGAATGCATTAATTGCAGTGGTCTTAATTCCAGAAACATCGTTTCCCCAAGTGCTGCACAACCGTACACAGATTTAAAAATTAATGTAACGCGATGCTACCTCCGTTTCCAATCCATCTCCTCTTATATAATTATGATTACATTGAATTACTCACAGGTATACTCCAGGCTGAATCATCTTAGTGTCACTATCAGTTACTGTGCCGTGTTGAAGTTGGTCACGAAAATCAGCAAGCTGTACCAACGTCCTATCGATGCCTGGATTGATGAGGGTGCATGTTTCAAGTTCGTGGGGGACAACGTTGCTAAAACAAAGGGCGTTAGAGACATACGTAGTGACCATCATGGTGAGCTAGTGCAAATGTACAGTTTGTTGGCAAAGGACCATCTCCAGTCTCAACCTTTTCCCCCCTAACCTGGGTTCCCTAAAAATAACTCACTTCCTTCCTACAAAGGCCGACATTGAGGGCATCCAAGAAATTTGGTCGTTCTAGTCGGTCGAATACTGTGCGAGTACATCAAGCCCCTCCAGCGGTACAAACGGTGTGTTGTCAGTCACATTAAGCACCCCCACAGCACAGAGATGGCCAAAAAATCTGAGGTTGTAGTCCTTGATGTTCTACACAAGAATGAGGCAAAGGCCGCAGACATGATAGACATAATGATCGAGAAACATTCATACTTGAAAGATTCTATTGAACTTACTGTTATGTCAGGTGGCGATCAGATGACTTGTGAAAGACAGCGATGTAGCAAAAAACATATGCGAGATGCGGACACTCGCAGTGGACAATTGAAGCAGTTAGAGCCTTGTATAGAGGACTGGCACTGCCTTATGAGTATTCTGGGGGTAGGTGAAGCACTCACTTGGACTTCTTATCGACCCCTTTGTTTCCACTGAGTATACCAGCAGGAACACCACGATCATGTAGACTAGTCACTTGATCTACCATTAGAGACACTAGGGGACAATACTACGCTCACTAGGAGGAGAACTAATTCTATCCAGCTTCTTGTCGAATTAAAAAGGCAAAGTTTGGTAGCAGATAGACTTTCATATCCAGTAGGAACCCACAGGAAAACATCATTCCCTTCGTACAGCATCCGTAGAGTGTCAAGCTGTTTATCCCTCAGAACTAAATGACTTCTCTTCACACAAGAAAGGGCATAAGCCAGAGCGGAAGAGAACTCAGTGTCAGTCGAGCTAGTCATCTTTGCTATATGTAAAGTGTGTAACACGGACCACTAAAATTAGAATACAAAATAGTATACCTGTTTATTTTACTGACAGTATCCACAAATACACGGATTACCCCCTTTTTGGGGTAATGTAAGCGCATGCGCATACAAGGTATACCAGGCCGCTTCTAAAGCGGCCTTGAATCGAGGCTAGGTTTTCGTGTACAGTTCTGGAATTTCGGAACGATGGCATTTCAAGAATTTCCACACAAAAATGCAAAAATGTACCGAAGTATTCAAAAGGGGTGTGGTTTAAAATTGTTCACCATTGCTAAAAGTTGACAAGCTACACTGTACTGAGTCTGTTGGTTGTACAATCAGGCACTCTAAAGGATCAAGACTATCATTTTAATTGTATATTGCTTTCTTGAATATCTAGCTGATGGATAGCTGCAGTCAAGAATGAAAAGAAAGATTAGGGAGCCCAAAAGTCGGCAAAACTATGGTTTCATTTATTCCAAGCAGAAATAGCCATGGCAAGACCTCTTCTCCAGAGTTTAATACTGAACATGAGTGATATGGAAGCAGAAATCAATGCATGCAATAGACAATATTATTTTGCAGCTCTACAGATCTAGATCTACAATTGTTGAGTATGAATCATCTATTGTCTTGATACTGAGTGTGCATTGCATTCAATTTTAATCTTCTGTTTCTCATCATTGTTTATTGCTAAGGTACCAGGACCGGAAGCAATAAGAATGCCAACGGCAATCTTCCCGGTCATGGTTTGGCGGTATGGTGAATCTCCCTGAAAATCTTCGTCTGAATCTTCTCGTTCTAAGACCATTGGAGCCGTATTTTTTGACCAATGTTGAACCGTTGGTTGTGGTTTTAGCTCATCTTCTCGTGCCATCCAGTAGGCACTATAGCATGGCTCAAAGTTTCTACTGATACTGAGCTCGGAATATGGGCTGAAGCTTGACTGAAGCTATTCTGCTTGGTTACATGAGAGGGAACTTTTACAACTAAAAGGTTGTGACCAAGCTGGAGTAGAATGTGGCCCCCAGCAGCTTCCACTTCAGCAGTTGCCTCGTCAATATTCTCAGTGTGAAGCAACATTTCCTCCATGGCGGCAGAACTCCTGTAGAGCAGGTAACATGGAGTAATGTATATGTATAATTATATATACATGCATGTGTAATTATAATGTTAGCATAAACTATACCGATCATTGATCATCGACTGAAAGTTTTGAATGTCTTCGAATAGTTCAGGATGAGGCTTATCTTCATCAGCTTTCAGGTCTTGCAATACCTCATCAATTTCACTAATGAAACAAAGCAAAGAGGCATATTTATGCATGGTGTCAATAAGTAGATCTCTATATATAGGTGGATGGATGCATGCTTGCATGCATGGACTGGTATAATGAAACTGCTGATAAGAGGTATATATAATTATATTCTCAGGCATAACTCACTTGAGCACAGTTTCCAGTTTAGCCTCTTTATCAATCACACCAGCTAGTGATGTGGAAATCATACTGCAAACCACAAGCAGCAACAACTTCATTTCGTTCTATTTGTTTTTCTTGTTCCCTTTGTGTTTGTTGCGGCTTGATATCTCTGAGAGTGAATAACGCTCCATGCATAAGCGTGCTTTTATTGAGTCAGGTATAGCAAATTAAGGCATGCATGCATGCAACAGTTGATTTTACTAACCTGGAGGAGAGACTGTCTGAGCATGCACTTAGTCAGGTACAAGCAAATTAAGTCATGCATGCACAGTTTTACTACGCTTGAGGAGAGACTGTCTGAGCATGCACTTAGTGCATGGCTATAGATCGGAATTCCAACCTAACCAATTATAGATCAAGGATTGACAAAATTAGAAGAAACAAAGAATGACAAGAAGCGTATTCGTTCTATGCATCCCATCATGCATTTATGCACATAATGAATTACATGACATTGTATAGTTGGTCATGCATGCATTGACTATTGCGTAAAGGATTGAGTTTTAAGTTTCTTAAATTTCAAAGTAAACTTGCTTAGTAGAATGTCAAATGGATGGTACATGATCATGAACGTTCCACTTTATTCTCCCAACAAATTATAGCACATAATTATCTACTATATTTCTCCAACGTGCATGCTCCTATTGTTGCTCAATGCTCAACGTTTGCATGCAGATATTATACGAGTACTTGAAAAATTGTACCAATATCTTGCATTTTATTTGACTGTGACCACAATAATTATTGTATTAAGTCTCCTGCTTCTCTTAAATGTCACATTGTTATTAGCAAGGAACTTATCAAACATATTCTTCTAATTGTACTAATTGAAGGTCAATGGAGGATAGAGATATTTGAGTCAGACTATTGCACTAAGCGGCCACATACCACCACAGCTCACGTACTCTGACTAATTGATTGCAGTCCATCATGCATGCAATAGTCATGCATGCATGCATATCTATTTGGGCATGCATGACTATTGCATAATTAATTAAAGAGAGATCAGGTCTTTAAGTTACTATTGCATACCAGAGCTCGTTTACATATAATTGAGTAACGTTTCCAGCACATCATGCATTCATGCACATTTATAGTCTGTCATGCATGACTATAGCTTTTGCGTCTTAAGTTACTTGCATTTTAACACCTGGTAATACAGTAGAATGTCAAATGGGATGCCGGATATATACACATGAATGTTTTACTTCGTTTTTTCCCAACAAATTTAAAGCATATAATCATTTACAATGTGGATATTCACGTGCAGATTTCTGCAACAAGCTCCCACCTGATCTCAATGTTGGCCCCATTTAGTAACCCAATACCCTAGTGAAACCCCTTCCCTTTTCCAAATAATTTATGGTCGGAATGTGCATGATACACTGTTTGATTTATGGACTGTTTTTTGGTGGGGGCATACATTGTGATACTATAATATTATATCACACTATCACAATGATACTGCAGCACTGCATGTAGATTTCTCCAATTCATGTTATATAGTCTAGTGCTCTTATGCAAATCGACGACAGACATGCACGGTCTAAAAAAACCCTAGTTGACTTTGGAGATTAGAGCAAGTTGAAGTTCTACACTGTACTCTTGAGTACACTATTAAACTATCATGCACTCTGAATTATTAGTAACCTTGCCAGTGCTTGTTATGAGTGCTATTAATCCCTCATTGCACGAGTAGCCATACTATTGATTGTTAACAGGGCCGTAGATAGCTTAGGTTTGCAGGGGTGGCAAAATAACAGCTGAAAATTTTTACTTAAAAAAAGGTCAACTGTTATTTCATATCCTCTGAGTAATATGGCAACTTCCAACTTGCTGTGGCACAACTTAGACCAACTAAAACAAGGTAGCTTGAGCTAGAAAGGTACTCCTGCTTCCAGAGGCGAGTGGAGCTCAGAATTTTACCTAAAAAAAGGTCATCACTCGTTCTCAACAGTCAGCATGTGCATCAGATAGCCCTGCCCACATCTCAATTTCATTATACCGCATTGGGCATGTGCAGATCAGTAAATTTGGGATATCTAGACAGACTGCCCCCCCCCCCCCCCCCCCCCCCCCCGCTGTCTACGGCCCTGGTGTGTGTGTGTCTGTGTGTCTGTCTGTGTGTCTGTGTGTCTGTGTAGACTGCTACAGCTGCTCAAGGATCAATGAAGAGTTTCTATAGTCATGTTTTCTTGGATTTTAATTCGTGGATTTGCAAAATAATGCTTCGTTCTCGATGCCTAGTTTAGCTTACATTGCAAAAGAGGGCGTAGAAAAACTTTTCAATAGAGTGTTACTATACTCTATACTTAGTAGCTTCTCTGCACTAGAACGCTAGCTATTGCAATCAGTTTGAAAAGGAACCGCGCACGTGAGCGCGAAAAATTTGAGGCCCCGGTCACAACACCCCCTATATTGTTTGTTGTTGGTGCCTATTAGCGATGTACTCCTGGCAATGTGCATTGACAGGCAACTCCATGTAACCGGTTTGAAATTGTGGACCGATCTATATATAAAGCACTGTAGAAACCACATGTACCAAAAGCAATGGTGGTAAGACTAGGTGATGACCTATCATCCTCTAGCAAAGCTACATGTATAGCAAAAGACCGTGTCTAGATAATGTTGGGTATAGTAACCCTCTCTCTCCCTCTCTCTCTCCCTCTCTCTCTCTCTCTCCCTCTCTCTCTCCTTCTCCCTTTCTCTCTCTCTCTCTCCCTCTCTCTCTCCCTCTCTCTCCCCCTCTCCCTCCCCCTCTCCCTCCCTCTCCCTCTCTCTCTCCCCTCCTATTCCCCCCTCTCTTTTGGGGGGGAAGCTTAACCCTGCTGGAAGAGTGAGAAGAGAGCTGCAAGGCTCCGCTGATGCAGCCATTACCTGAGCCATTACTTTTGGCATCGATCGTTTTTTATTTTTTTAATAATAATCATAGTCGATCATTACCCACCCACTATTTCGATTCTACAAAACCAGAAATGGTATAACCAAGGGCGTATACAGAGAAGAGGGCATGCAACTCGCCCTATTCTCAGAATCATCCGACTTCGGTATTGAGCTATTTTTAGAACTGCCCACAAAAACGCCCACGCGTAACCTTTGACCGCACAAGCTAAATCAAAGTCTTTTTTATATCTGTGCTAGCTAGCTCGATTGCAGCATAGTAAAACTAGTTCTCAGCAGCAGTAATGGCTCGTACTAGCAGTGTCAAAGGCAAAGGCAAACCATCCAACAGTTGCAACTCCAAGAAGATGAAACCTAGGTACAATAAACCTGTCTTCCTGAGTCTCTGGTACTTCTTAACAATACGCCCAGCACTTAACTTCCCGCTCAAAGGGGTTGTCTTGGACCTGGCTGGACTAGGACTGGTCATGACACTTCTCTAAAATAATACTGCACTGTTAGCTAGCTAGCTAGCTAGCAAAGGCAGCTCTGATGTACACGCCCATAATTATAACTCCGTAAACAACACCGCCCACTTGTTCACGTCCGTATACTGGATTCTATTTTTAGCATATCCGGTCTCTGATACGAAGTCGGATGAGTACGTAGGGTACATAGTGAGTTGCATGCCCTCTTCTCTGTATACCCCTTGGTATAACCCTTTCCAGGTCAATCGCACACACAGTTCCAGTTTGCATCTGAGCCCAACCCACCAAATTAGCTTGATGTTATCGCCGCCCCCAATGAAGTGGCTATGGCTTGTAGAGATAGGCGTGGGTCATCAATGGCTGTGCACAAACTAACCATCGATTTTATGCCTTGCTGCTGCCTCGATGGGAGTATGTGTGGCCTTTAAAAGCTGCACTCTGGTCAACTAAGCTGCTTAGCAAGCATGTAGACTATTGTAGAGCTTGTGTCCACTTGTGAAGTGCCTGTGTACACAAATGGCTTGCTGCTTCCTCTTCGAAAATATTCTATGGCTACCAAGATAGTCCAGAGGGTCTACCAATGGATACTACTCAGTCCTACATGCTGTATAGCTTGTTTTAAACCTTTTTTTTTTTTATTGAACAGCTCAGCAGAACTTCAAAGGATAATCGCATTCATGATACTATCCAATCTGCCACAGAATCCAATATCATGCAACATTCACAAGTTGATAACACGCTCCCTCCCAGATTGTTGTTGTAAAATTTACAACAATTTGACCAGTAAAGGGATAAAAAGCTATAGTTTATTTTGGCACCTCCACTGAGGCATCCATTAATTAAGCTCCTCTCCTATAATGACTGTGCGGAATTCAATTCTGTCAACAATAACTTACCTCTTCACCTCTTCCATAACTCTTAATAGTTTTTAAATGAAAGCAAAATGGCGAGAAGCATTAGCACAGCGCAGCTTGCAGCACTCGTTATGATTACCATATCATGTTGATGCATTTGTGCATTTGGGGAGGAATGGTTTTAGTTGCCACAAAATCTCAACGTTTGCTAAGTCACACACTTACAAACCAAATGCATGATTGTGTTTCTTATTAATATCCACCACAGACGCTGTACAATCATATAGTGGCTGGTATTAAAGAGGATAAACGCAAAGAACAATAAAGTTAACAGGGTAAGCTCTTAATTGTGGTTTATCTCCTATTGTATTGTTGGGCTTGTAGTTTCCCTGTTCACTACATTGCATTGTAGGATGGGTACTTTCCCCTTGTACTGCTACGTTTGATTGTAGATAGTTACCATGGAATATTTTACCTTTGTGACTGAGCCAAATCTGAACAATTTTTTGCGCTCTGGCAAGGATCGTGTGTACCTATTTTGGTTTTTAGATTTTTTTGTTGCAAATTGATCAACCCTCGCGATGTTTGCATAATTATGTTTGACGCTCACAAAACATTCTAGTAATACGGTAGAATTCTTTCCGTTTGTACTGCTGTGCTATATATGTTTGATTGAGATAGGGTGCATGCTTTCGGTCCCCTTGTACTAGTAGCCTCGATCCCAGGCCGAGTTTTCGCTTTTATAACGGTTAGGCGAACAACTAGGCCTGGTACTAGTTGTCTGCGCATGCGTCAAATTTTCATTGTATTTGTGGTCGGCAAAAATATTTAATAAATCAATAATCGAAATTTGTACACAGAAAATGCACAGAGTGAGTACACACAAAATATGCACATAGGGAGCTGCTTCACAAGGGTCTGGGGAGTTGCCAGTTGTGCTGCAGCACGATTACAGTGACCCAGGGCAACTTCAAGATGATTGAATGTCTTCAAATTACGTTTCAACGATTTAGCAGGCTGCTGGACTTCTCTGATTCTAGGCCCCAACTCGTAACTCAGTTAAACTTTGCTTGAGAAAACGTAGATTCTCTTGATGCCTCTGAGCTACCCAGCAACGCTCGAACGAGCAGGTCATACTCCAGTCCTGTAAGTATAGGACAATATTAAAGAAACCAAACACGGTTAAACCCTTAAACTGTCCAGTCTCGTCCGTTAGTATAGCCAAGAGGAACAATGTTGGGATAGCTGGATAGTAGCCAATGCTCCTATACAGAGAAGTAGACATTCAAAATACGTGTAGATCTAAACATATTAAATTTCTTGTATTAAACAGGTTATAGTGTCATTGTCGACGAGCTGATGATGGCAGCACCAAGTTCTCTAGCTCACACTCTTCACTTGATCCACCATATTAATGATGATACTATAGTCTACCTAGATCTTTAATACCAAACATGAACAAGACTTGATAGCATAGGGCCCACACAAAAATATCTGACCTTAACAAGCTTGACAAAGCTATACCTCTTCCCTTGTTATTCAGTCTTCAGAATAATGTTTTCTAAGCTTCAGAGAAGAGAGAAGCTTCAGCTAAGAGCCATTCCAATAATGATAAAACGGGAACTGACTTCTAGTACACGATAGTACACGAATATAAATGTCACGAAATTGAACGAGAATATCCATTCGTCAGAATCTGACGAACGACTGACACATGCGCAGACAACTAGTACCATAGTTGTTCGCCTAACCGTTATAAAAGCGAAAACTCGGCCTGGGATCGAGGCTAGTACTTAGTCTCGCGGGCCATACTCCACAATCTGATAGGGCTTAAATTCTGGGCAAACCAAGCTCAGGAAGAAGGGATTACTTTGTCATTTGTGCTGTATTATAAGAAGGCAGCAATCAAGGCTAAAAATCCAGCCTCTTGCTCTAGCTTTGCATCTTGCCACGACGTGTTTGCTGATGCTTTCCTCCAAGCTTACAATTACCCAATTGGTAAAACTGGAAGGGACAAATTAGCACAAGATATCAAAAATAAAGCTAATGCTGATGGTGCTTTCCTTGCTTTCTTCTCTAAGTACAGGCAAAGCCATTTCGCGTATGCGACAGCAGGTGGCGGACCTACATACATGCAGTACAGCAATGACGGTTGGGGGACCAATCAGATTGACAGGGTTTTTGCTCATGAAACTGGACATGTTTTTAACGCTCCGGACGAATACGGAAATGGCTGTTGTTGCGAAAAATTGTATGGCAAGGGAAGCTGCACTGCTAAAAATTCCAACTGCAGGACCTGCACTTCTGTTCAAACTAGCTGCATTATGGAAAATAATAATCTGAGCAACATTTGCGAGAGCAGCAAGAAACACGTGGGTTGGTGCTCTGAGGCTTAAGGAATATTTCTGGACTGCTTTACGGACTTGACTTATACCTCGTGTAGATATAACTATAGATTATAGTTGAGTATAAGCTACAGTTTATTTTATGCGTACCCTCATGCAGTCTCCCCTCTTTATTATAACCATGCAGACATCACTATAGCGTTGCTATTTGTCTGGCACTCAACATTGCGTATGCGCATAACTCGCAGAGTGCATGTCCATTAGGCCTGTGCCAAATATTCCGGAATAATTATTAAATACAGAGGTTTTCAGGTTGGTTGACTATAGTGACTGTGAAATAAACAAAGCATGCGCATAGCTAGAGTCCACCCAGCTACTTCAACCTTTCAATAAACTTACGAAATTCAAAAACTTAAAAACAAGATGCCGATTTAATACTCGTTGGACCTTCGTTGGAGAGTAATTTGGCTCCATCTTGCTCATCACTTGAATTGTAAAGACATATCAAACCAAGTCAGCCTTTCTGAGAGCACTGTCTATAGATGTATTAAAACAAAATTGAAAAACCAAATAATAGATAAATACACACGATCCTTGCCAGAGCGCAAAAAATTGTTCAGCTGATTTGGCTCATTCACAAAGGTAAAATATTCCACGGTATCTACAATCAAACGTAGCAGTACAAAGGGAAAGTACCCATCCTACAATGCAATGTAGTGAACAGGAAAACTACAAGCCCAGCAATACAATAGGAGATAAACCACAAGAGCTTACCCTGTTAACTTTGTTGTTCTTTGCGTATATCCTCTTTAATACCAGCCACGATAATATGATTGTACAGCGTCTGTGGTGGATAATAATAAGAAACGCAATCATGCATTTGGTTTGTAAGTGTGTGACTTAGCAAACGTACGCGTGGAGATTTTGTGGCAACTAAAACCATTCCTCCCCAAATGCATAAATGGATCAACATGATATGGTAATGATAACGAGTGCTGCAAGCTGCGCTGTGCTAATGCTTCTCGCCATTTTGCTTTCGTTTAAAAACTATTAAGAGTTATGGAAGAGGTGAAGAGGTAATTATATACAAGTTATTGTTGACAGAATTGAATTCCACACAGTCATTATAGGAGAGGAGCTTAATTAGTGGATGCCTCGGTGGAGGTGCCAAAACAAACTATAGCTTTTTATACACACAATATTATTTTTGTTTTGGAATTCAGGGAAATTCAAATAGTGGGTAATGATCGACTATGATTGTCGATGCCAAAGTGGTAAAAGGGCAATTATCCAACTCTGTTGAGGCCTCCCATAGGAGGGAGCTTAAAGCTACATGTTAAACTGCTATATAAGTCAGCAACAGGCTAGTCCAGGAAGAACTGTCTGCTTTAGAGAAGATCATGTGGGTGAACGCACTCCTGATACGTCATTCTACAAATCAGTACAATTTCATCAAAAACACAACAAAACGGTGCAAATTATATACATGTTCGTTTCAATTTAAAAGTTTTCTAAACAGAAGTTTCGTGTGAAGATCGTCTGTGCAGTATTTTAGCATATCCAGTGGGGTTTCGATAGTCACTGTAACCTTCATGGTTGTGCTTTGGCGGGTCACTGTTGAAATGATCAGTAACTTGTATTTCATTTCTCAGTCCATAAGCGAAATTGGTTTCCGTGGCTACTTGTTCAGCTTGTAACTGATCTTCAACACTTATCCTGTATGCAGCATTTTCTTCCATAGCAACATCCTCAGCAACGGCCTCAGTAAGTTTTTTTTGCTCTTTGGCCGAGTGGACGTGATCATACTCTACAAAATAGAGCACACCCTAACTTAGAGTGAACTATCAATTGCATGCTTACTGTGTTCATCCTCAGTGATGGGGACTAGCTCCATGTTCAGTTCCACGTAGCCCACCATGGTGCTCAGAACTTTCTCCAACTCGGCTGCTAGCTCATCGAAGGATGGCCTCTCATCAGAATCCTCGTACCAACAGCTGGTCATCAGCGAGAACCTGTAACGAAGAATTCAACATGATTATATAGACAGAAAATGTTTACAGTATAGTTAAACACAACATTACAATCGAAAAGTTGCCACGACATGTTTAAATATTAATGTCGAAAATTTCCTACATCTCTGTGGAGCAGGAAGTATTCTGGGGAGGTTCTAATCTCTTTCCCTCTCTGAGTAGAGCCACTAGGGACATTGGGTCCACTCCAGGGTAGGGGGTCCGGCCACTACTGAAGACCTCCCACACTGTCACACCATATGACCACTGTAGTTGAGGAGACAATAGACAAAGGTCGTAATGTCAAGCAAAATTGAGCATATAAAATTAACACTTCGAGAGCACAAAACTGAAGTCTACAACAACAACAACAAGTTTTATTATAATATACCACGTCGGTCTTCTCGTTGAAGATAGCATCGTTTAGACTCTCTACTGCCATCCATTTGTACGGCAGTTTGACTCCCTCCAAATCACCTTGCCTGAAATATCCATAGCCATACACATCTTCAGCTAGACCAAAATCACCAACTTTGAGGTCACCATTTGAATCCAACCTATATAAAGACACAAAAAATGAAAGTTTATTGTGATCTCAATACGTGGTAACGATCGGAGTGTGTGCACGTTACTAGTATACTAAGACCATACAAACCAGTTCAGTGCCTCACATGCAGTTCCTGGCAGCCAGGTCTCGATGGACGAACTTGTGCCGAGCAAGATACGCCATTCCAAGAGCTATTTGATGACACATCTTCAACAGCAGCTTCCTCACAGCTAACACCTATCAAAAAAATTGTTTTAGTAAATGTGTTGATTTCACGAAAACTCAAAAATTTACTCCAAAAAGCATACTAATTTATTATTTTGATAATAATTATTTTCAGAGAGTTAATGAAATGAACCTTTGGTGTAATCGGATGTTCTTAACTCTATAGTTATCGGTCCACAAAGGTAGATACGAAAACGGTTTCAGAAGAAACACAAAGGGCCGACGTATAATTATTCCATCCACATGCATATGCTATATGGAGAGACCTAGCTTGCTGTATTAATTATAGAGGGTGACCTGCTTATAAAAATTTAATAACTAGAGTACTGAAGTGCTATAGCCCTTGGCTGTTTACTTGACACAATCAATAATAGTAGTACGTATAAAGCATGAAAGCTGGTTAAGTAGCAAGTAACACGAGCAATGAAATTCTATCGTTCCTGGTGGTACAGGATCACTTCAGCTGAAAATACATACCTGGAGAAAAGGACGCATGTAGAAGCTAGAGGCCAACGTGCAAGTTCAAGCTCCTTATAGCTTTTGCTTGCTTTTATACGACAATGAAACTAATAATTTGTTGTGTGAAGGTTATCCATGCTGTACGCAGAGCTATGGCACCCAGGTGAGCAGGCTCATACATTGCAAACAGACAGACAGACAAACAAACAAACAAACAAACGGACTACACACGCTGGCCGCGGCACGGCCTCAGGTAATTACATAGGATTACCATAATAAGATACATCATGCACTTGCTCCTCGTAGTCAAAATAAGATTGGCCTGCATACCTTCTCAGAATCCTCTCCCTCTGCCAACTCTAGGGCAGATCTCTCTTTCTTCAAGTAGTCTAGTAGACTCCCATTAGTCATATACGGCATCACCATGGAAACACCAGGTCCAGCGTCGAGACACACCCCAATCAGGGGCATGACGTGAGGGTGGTGGAATTCTTGCATCTTAGTGATCTCACTCACCATGCTCTGTACGTCACTCGGACTGAACAGACCTGGAGGAAGGAGAGAGTATATACACAGTATAGCGCGACATTTTTAAGGAGCTTAATTTTCGTTGTTTTCAAGTGGTTATAGCTAAAGGTCCACAAAGTACTTAGCTAACGGAATATGCAGCGTCATTTACCAAATAGAGCGACATATATTCGACGAAATGTGTTTAGAGGCACTTCAATGACATTTTCGTGCTATACGGTATAATCATAATAATTATAATGATAATATTATAGTAACAGACAACGTGTGTGTACACACTCTTAAAGCGAGAAGGAAATAATATTAAAGAATCAATACTATACTAAAAATATTGTTCTATAAGTATACCGGTTAATAAGCGCATATAGAAGAAAGAACATATAATATAATATGCGCCTATTATCCGGATGCGGTTATAATTATAGAGATTAACCAAGCCCATAAAATCATGACGTTTCAATGACGCATGCATTAGCTGGCTCGATCATTGTCTGCAAGAGGTCTATAGTCATGCATATCAGCAGTAACACAACTAGTGAAATAGACTTCACATCTATAAAGGAGTGTGGAAACCATGCAGTTGTTGGACAGAAAACTTTGCAGAGAAACCTGCGCCTTCTATCGAGGCTCTAGCTTGGTCTGCTAACCAGTATATGCGCCTATTATAGTTGATGTGCATTTATTTATTTTACCATGTGCACTTTAACCAGTATTGAAAATAAACTTATAGTTTTATACCTTTCAGAGTCTTCAAAGCCACGCCCCTAATGGCAACGTTGTTCCAGTCCATTAGCAGTCCTTTGTACACAATCCCAAAGGCTCCTGGAATGCATGGGAACAGTGATTAATACTCTGCCAGAGATGGACGATATTTTTAATTCTCCCAATCACATTCAATGCTCATAATTAACCCGAGGCGCGCCGTGGCGTCACGGGTTATAGTAGTCTGTCAGTCTGTCTGTGTATTCTGAGTCTACTCATCTAGATGTGATAACACTGTGTTTTTACCATGGATAGCCTCAACACAACAATTAAGGTAGTACTTTTAAATTTGGCAGAGTTTGATGTTAAAGCTTTGTTGTCAAATAAAGCGAGCAAAAGCTAACAAACTAAAAAGCTCGATTCTGTACGTTGGCCTAGATGTACACGCGGCTTTAACTCGAGACTGTAGACTCACTAAATTAACGCCGAGGGTTTGTACTTCAGTGCTCTAGTTATTCTTACGTATTAGTTACCTTGACCGACTGGATCTTGCAGTTTCAGATTAGAGCTGGGAATTCTCATTGATTCTGGAACATACTTCACAATCTCTCGCATTTGATAATCTGCAGACATTCGATTTTTAATTTAATATCACGTATACACCATTTAGTACTTACCCATAAGATTGCTTCGATCAGACAGCTTCCTCATTCTATATAATTATAAAGAGAGAGATGTATCAACTCAACAATACACACAACACAATAGTTACAATATAGTAGCTAGTTCAAATACTGCATGTATAGCACCTTATGTATACCTCATGAAGGCCTCACCTTATAGTAGACACTCTTAGCCTCTCTGCTTTGTTTCGTCTCAACCTTGCATATATACAAGCACATATGCAGGGACCAACAGTTATCACCAGTAGAACAAGAGCACCCACAACTCCGACAGATGTGAAGGTTGCTAACGTATTATTGTCAATGGCCAAGTCTAAACACGTATGATTGAAATAAACAAGATACAACCATAATTATTATGTTAACAGAATAGCAATCATAATGTGGAATAATATTAAGATCCCAAATGAACAGTTTGTGTAGGCCCTCAACAAAGGCCACCGCAGGCTCTGTACAACGGCTAAAACTTTGTTCTCCAAAGATGGTCGTTATAAAGAGGTTTCCACGGCACGCATACATGGACGATTTGAAAAATGAAGACTATACTGGAGTGAGAGAGTGTTACGTCCCATGCAAACCTAGCTGACACAGTACCACTTTATGAAAGCACTGTCCTTTGTATAGAGAGGTATTTAATTATACCTTTCTTATTATTGTCAGTTTGAGTCACGTACGTACGTATATAGGCTGAGGGCTGAGGGTATACTACTCGATAATTTTGACATAATTATGATAATTATGATATATAGTTATACAAGCACACGCAGTACCATACATGTACCTATAGGGCTTACTTGATATGCACGCAGGTTCAGTGCCCGTCCAATCCCCATCGAAGCATATCCTAGTGCTGTCAGGTGTATTAATGCTGAATCCACTGCTACACGAGTAGCTTGCAACAGTTCCATTGGGTTTAGTGTCATTCAACGTGAAACCAATGATGCCACCATTGTCATACACCAAATCACCATGGTCAATTTGAGACAGGTTAGAGCAAAACGCTACAAAAAATGGATACAATTTTGAATGCACTTTTGCACTTACGCACTTAAGCCTTTAACTTTACGTAAATTTCCTCTGTTAAAACGCGTAAATAATAAATTACTAGAAGGAGAGAGTGTCCAAAACAACCTGACAGTATACCACACTATGAAAGCCCTGACCTTGCATGTATAGAGAGGTATGTTTAATACTTTTATTATCATAGTAGGTATGTACATATTCACATCTGATATTCTAAAGCATGATACGGCCGATACACATAACCATAAGCTACATACATACATACTCAAGGCTTACTTGCTATGCACACAGGTGCAGTGGCTGTCCAATCCCCATTGAAGCATGTCCTAGTGGCATTTCCATCCAGTCTGAATCTACTGGGACAAATGTACGTTGCAACAGTTCCATTCTGTTTTAAATTAGTGGCATTCAACAGATCTTCCGTAAGATTGTACATGATATCACCGTTGACAACTTGAGGTAGGTCAGAGCAAAAGGCTAATAATGGAAAAAATTGTAATCATATTATAGTACGTATACAACACAGGAAAAATATCTAAATTTCCTATACTTTCAGGATAGTACAAAATTTCCTGTAGACTTTCCTGTATGAATCTTACACATGTCCTGAACTTCTTCAGGAATAGTAAAGGAAACTATACAGGAAACGTTGCACTATCCTTTGTAAGTAGGTTGCAGGACACTTGCAGGACACCTGCCATTTTTCAGGAAATGTGCAGATTTTATGGGCTGCACTGTAGCAGCACTGTAGCAGGAAATTTAAATATTTTCCCTGTGCAAAATATAAAGAACACTTTTCGTGGACTTAATTTTCGTGTAGGATTGTTAACTCACAAAATCAGCGAACATTAACAAATACGGCAGTCATGCAATTATAATTACATACATGTACTCATGCAGGCTGAGGGCTACACCTTTTAAGCACACACGTTCAGTGCCTGTCCAACCCCCATTCAAGCATATCCTAGTATTGGTTGTTCCATCCAGGATGAATCCATCCATACAAGTGAACGTTGCAACAGTTCCATTTGGTCTAGTACCAATAAACGGATCTTCTTTTGTATCATACTCCAAATTACGATCGGCAATTTCAGGTAGATTAAAGCAAAAGGCTGCAAATAAGAGACAATCATGAAAACAAAATGAATACCACTAGCAGGCAATAGTGAAACCTTATTGTTACCTTGTTATCTTCTAATATTGAAACCTACAGTAAAGACTTAAGTCTGTCCAATCCCCATTCAAGCATATCCTAGTATTGGTTGTTCCGCGTTGCAACAGTTCCATTACAGTAAAGTCTTTACTGTATGTAAATATTATGAGTAACACATTTCCTCCTTCATGCAGTTGTATAAGCACATGCATGGTTTCTATAGTATGCATGGTGCTCAGTATAAAGAGAGGCCTATACATGCACCTTCCAGACATGTTGGCGTTTTTCCCAACCATTCAGTGTTGTTACACGTCCTTGTTTCATCTCCAGAGAGATAGTAACCTTGGTTACACGTGTGTGTGGCGACAGACCCATACGGCCTCCGAGGGAAACCAACAAAATCATATGCGATGTTCCCGTTGGTCAACTGGAGTAAATCATCACACTGACCTGTGTAAATTGATATAATGGTTACCCATTATGAGATTAAAGTCACTCTAAATTATTATGGACATGCACTTCTTGAGATTTATAGAATGAAAATGGTCTTATTTATTAGCTAGCCTTAATGATTTCTGTTAACTTCAACGTGCTTTTGGACTTTGTCGACTGTCCTGATATACGATATATACCCTAATTCTACATTAATGTTGGAGGTTCTATTGAAAACCAATCATAGAGTAATCACACATTATTTATTATAATTATACAAACATGCATCCAGTCGACAAGCTAATGACTGTAGCGTAGGCACACACATGTAGACCCCTATATGGTGATAAGCACGACAGCTGTACGTACCTTGATCGTCTATAATGGTAATGGTGTAAGTTCGTCGTGGTA